>NW_019154096.1:51457013-51471745 GCF_002288905.1 Enhydra lutris kenyoni
AACAACAAAAAAAAACAATAGAACAAATCAACGAAACTAGGAGCTTGTTCTTGGGAAGAATTAATAAGATTGATAAACCCCTGGCCAGACTTATCAAAAAGAAAAGAGAAAGGACCCAAATAAAGAAAATCATGAATGAAAGAGCAGAGATCACAACCAACACCAAAGAAATACAAGCAATTATAAGAACATATTATGAACAACTATACACCAGCAAATTTGACAATCTGGAAGAAATGGATGCATTCTTAGAGATGTATAAACTACCACAACCGAACCAGGAAGAAATAGAAAACCTGAACAGACCCATAACCAGTAAGGAGATTGAAGCAGTCATCAAAAATCTCCCAACAGGGGCGCCTGGGTGGCTCAGTGGATTAAAGCCTCTGCCTTTGGCTCAGGTCATGATCCCAGGGTCCTGGGATCGAGCCCCGCATCGGGCTCTCTGCTCGGCAGGGAGCTTGCTTCCTCCTCTCTCTCTCTCTCTCTGCCTGCCTCTCTGCCTACTTGTGATCTCTATCTGTCAAATAAAATAAAATAAAATCTTAAAAAAAAAAAAATCTCCCAACAAACAAGAGCTCAGGGCCAGACGGCCTCCCAGGAGAATTCTACCAAACATTTATTATGTTTTTTTTTCTACCAAACATTTAAAGAAGAATTAACACCTATTCTCTTGCAACTGTTCCTAAAACTAGAAATGGAAGGAAAACTTCCAAACTTATTTTATGAGGCCAGCATTACCTTGATCCCAAAACCAGACAAAGACCCCATCAATAAAGAGAATTACAGACCAGTATCTTTGATGAACACAGATGCGAAAATTCTCACCAAAATACTAGCCAATAGGATCCAACAGTACATTAAAAGGATTATTCACCACGACCAAGTGGGATTTATTCCAGGCCTGCAAGGTTGGTTCAACACCTGCAAATCAATCAATGTGATACAATACATTAATAAAAGAAAGAACAAGAACCATATGATACTCTCAATAGATGCTGAAAAAGCATATGACAAAGTACAGCAACCATTCTTGATCAAAACTCTTCAAAGTGTAGGGATAGAGAGTACATACTTCAGTATCATCAAAGCCATCTATGAAAATCCCACCACGAATATCTTTCTCCCTGGAGAAAAACTGAGAGCTTTCCCGCTAAGGTCAGGAACACAGCAGGGATGTCCATTATCACCACTGCTATTCAACATAGTACTAGAAGTCCTAGCCTCAGCAATCAGACAACAAAAAGAAATTAAAGGCATCCAAATCGGCGAAGAAGAAGTCAAACCATCACTCTTTGCAGATGATATGATGCTTTATGTGGAAAACCCAAAAGACTCCACTCCGAATCTGCTAGAACGTGTACAGGAATTCAGTAAAGTGTCAGGATATAAAATCAATGCACAGAAATCAGTTGCATTTCTATACACCAACAACAAGATAGAAGAAAGAGAAATTAAGGAGTCCATCCCATTTACAATTGTACCCAAAACCATGAGATACCTAGGAATAAACCTAACCAAAGAGGCAAAGAATCTGTACTCAGAAAACTATAAGGTACTCATGAAAGAAACTGAGGAAGACACAAAGAAATGGAAAAATGTTCCATGCTCATGGATTAGAAGAACAAATATTATGAAAATGTCTATGCTACCTAAAGCAATCTACACGTTTAATGCAATCCCTATCAAAATACCATCCTTTTTTTTTTTTTTTTCAAAGAAATGGAACATATAATCCTAAAATTTCTATGGAACCAGAAAAGACCTCAAATAGCCAGAGGAATGTTGAAAAAGAAAGCCAAAGTTGGTGGCATCACAATTCCAGACTTCAATCTCTATTACAAAGCTGTCATCATCAAGACAGTATGGTCCTGGCACAAAAACAGACACATAGATCAATGGAACAGAATAGAGAGCCCAGAAATAGACCCTCCACTCTATGGTCAGCTCATCTTCGACAAAGCAGGAAAGAATGTCCAATGGAAAAAAGACAGTCTCTTCAACAAATGGTGTTGGGAAAACTGGACAGCCAATGCAGAAAAATGAAACTGGACCATTTCCTTACACCACACACAAAAATAGACTCCAAATGGATGAAAGACCTCAGTGTGAGAAAGGAATCCATCAAAATCCTTGAGGAGAACACAGGCAGCAACTTCTTCCTAGAAACATTGCCAAAGGCAAGGGAAGCAAGGGCAAAAGTGAACTACTGGGACTTCATCAAGATCAAAAGGTTTTGCTCAGCAAAGGAAACAGTCAGCAAAACCAAAAGACAACTGACAGAATGGGAGAAGATATTCGCAAAGGACATATCAGATAAAGGGCTAGTATAAAAAACCTATAAAGAACTTATCAAACTCGGGGCACCTGGGTGGCTCAGTGGGTTAAAGCCTCTGCCTTCAGCTCAGGTCATGATTCCAGGGTCCTGGGATCGAGCCCCGCATCGGGCTCTCTGCTCGGCGGGGAGTCTGCTTCCTCCTCTCTCTCTGCCTGCCTCTCTGCCTACTTGTGATCTCTCTCTCTGTCAAATAAATAAATAAAATCGTAAAAAAAAAAAAAAAAAGAACTTATCAAACTCAACACCCAAAGAGCAAATAATCCAATCAAGAAATGGGCACAGGACATGAACAGACATTTCTGCAAAGAAGACATCCAGATGGTCAACAGACCCATGAAAAAGTGCTCCACATCATTCGGCATCAGGGAAATACAAATCAAAACCACAATGAGATACCACCTCACGCCAGTCAGAATGGCTAAAATTAACAAGTCAGGAAACGACAGATGTTGGCAAGGATGCGGAGAAAGGGGAACCCTCCTACACTGTTGGTGGGAATGCAAGCTGGTGCAGCCACTCTGGAAAAGAGCATAGAGTTTCCTCAAAAAGTTGAAAATAGAGCTACCCTATGATCCAGCAATTGCACTACTGGGTATTTACCCTAAAGATACAAACGTAGTGATCCGAAGGGGCACATGCACACAAATGTTTATAGTAGCAATGTTCACAATAGCCAAACTAGGGAAGGAACCTAGATGTCCATCAACAGATGAATGGATAAGGAAGATGTGGTATATATATATAATGGAATACTATGCAGCCATCAAAAAATGAAATCTTGCCATTTGCAATGACGTGGCTGGAACTAGAGGGTATTATGCTGAGCGAAATAAGTCAATCAGAGAAAAACAATTATCATATTATCTCTCTGATATGAGGAATTTGAGAGGCAACGTAGGGATTTTGGAGGGGAAGGAAGGGAACAATGAAGCAAGATGGGATCGGGAGGGACACAAACTATAAGAGACTCTTAATCTCACAAAACAAACAGGGTTGCCAGGGGGATGGAGGTATGGAGAGGGTGGTTGAGTTATGGACATTCGCGAGGGTATGTGATATGGTGAGTGCTGTGAAATGTGTAAGCCTGATGATTCGCATACCTGGTCCCCTGGGGCTAATAACACATTATATGTTAACAAAGAAAAAATCAGGAAAAAAAAAAGTAACTTGTCTAGAGTTATATAGCTAAGAAAGATGAAGGAGGGACTCAAATCCAGGTCTTTCTGACTCTAAAACTCATGCTCCAAATTACTGCCTCTTTGTGTATATAACTGTGTTCTGTGTTAGAATCTGAAAAGATCCTTAATTTTCACTAATCCGGAAGGAAGAATGACTATTTGATGTCGACTTTGACAAATCATAAAATCTTTGGGACCTCTGTAGCTATCTACAAACTGTAGCTATGCCAAACAGACATAATGATTTCTTTTTTGGCTAGAGGCATTCAGAAAAACAAATGATTGTCTGAGGACACTCTTATCAATAAAATCTAGGATTTTCTACTTTTGCTGAACAGAATAAAAATTTTTCAGAATGTTACAAGCTTTTGAGAAACTAAACAGTATTATTCACTTCTAGGAGCTGCTCTGAGTAGGTGATTTGGAAAAACTGAGGACAGAAATAATGTTCTTACATGTAGTCCTGTTAAAAGCCAAGTCATACTCCTAGAAAATAGAGATCAACAGAGTAGGAATTCTGAAAACAGAGTAAATTAGGCTTAGGCAATGGGTTGTGAAAGTTCCCAGGAAGAAAGGGACCTGGAGATAAAGATGAACATTGAAAAGCTGGTAGAATCAGGATAGATGTGAGGTAATATGGCAGGCAGGTCATTCAAGCAAGACAGAAAAAGATGATTAAGATCAAAAATAAGCATGACATATTTGAGAAAGATAAGTCTTTGAAAATGAAAGAATAATTTTCATACATATGGAATAACTTAACACCATCTTTTTATGAAGGCTGGGGAATAACCCCGATCAGTGCTCTGCAAAGCTTTTCATTTCAAGGCACAAGTGCAGATTTTCCCTTTGCCATGGCACACACCTGGAAGGTTAACAGACCACAGTATTGCTATTTTTAAAAATGAAATATTTTATGCACTGACAAGTAAGGATATCTGCAACGTACTATTGAGTCAGAAAAAAAACTGTAGATACATATTTATATGTATATATATATGCGTGTGTATAAAAGGCTTGAAGTTTCTCCTAGACCTTAAGATACATACACATGCACACATATATTCTATAGTGCTTTATATATTTCTCATATACATGAATTACTTATATAATTAAAAAATTTTTAAACCAAATGTTAGAATGTCAAAACAAGAATTTAAAGATCATATCATTTCACTTCCCTTTCTAAGTGAAGATACAAATAGAGGAAGTTTGGTCTGGGACTAGAACCCAAGACTCCACAATCAAGAGTTAGTATTCATCACCTTGTGTCATATACCCTGCTGTCTCTGTGAGGGATTTTCCCTTGGATTCACCTGCCAGAAATAATCTAGATTGTCAACAAGCTTTCTTTCTGTGAAAGGCCAGGTAGTCAATATTTTTGACCATCAGGATTGTCACATCACCATCATCATCTTCTTCTTCTTATTCCCAATCCTTTAAAAATGTAAAAACTATTCTTTTTTTTTTTAAGGTTTTATTTATTTATTTGACAGAGATCATAAGTAGGCAGAGAGGCAGGCAGAGGGAGGCGGGGGAAGTAGGCTCTCCGCCGAGCAGAGAGCCCAATGTGGGGCTCAATCCCAGAACCCTGAGATCCCTGAGATCATGACCTGAGCCAAAGGCAGAGGCTTAACCAACTGAGCCACCCAGGCACCCCCGTAAAAACTATTCTTAACTCTCAGGACAATGAAACAGGCCAGAGGCCAGATTTGGTCCACAAACTTGTGGAGCTGGAATAAAAGGAAAAAAGATCAGAGGCAAGGAAACCTATCAGACAGCTATCATTGCAGTCACGAGTCAGCTTATAGAGACCCCAACCAGGGTGGCAGAAGTAAAACTGAGAGCACAGCCGATGACATTGATAGTGAAAAAGGAGTTAAATATGTTCAATTGTGTTCAAACTTTCCCAAGTTTCTCCATCAGTCCAGACTGAGTTTTAAATGGCCAGCAAGGTACATCATTAATATATGAAATTTTGATGGTGAGTTGGATTTGTGTTTTGATATACATTCATAGCTGATGTCTCAGGGCAATGTAGCCAATATACTCAGAATAAGAAGGTATAATGTTCTCCCTTGTTTTTAATGCTGGCATATTATTTGAATGTTTATAAACTAAGGTGAAGAGTTCTTCTGATTCTTTTTTTTTTTTTAAGATTTTTTATTTATTTATTTGACAGACAGAGATCACAAGTAGGCACAGAGGCAGGCAGAGAGAAAGAGGAGGAAGCAGGCTCCTCCCTGAGCGGAGAGCCCGATGCGGGGCTTGATCCCAGGACCCTGGGATCATGATCTAGGCCGAAGGCGAGGCTTAACCCACTGAGCCACCCAGGTGCCCCCAAGTTCTTCTGATTCTTAATTGAAAAATGTAAAAGAAAAAAAAAAGGATGGAAGAGTAAAGAAGCAAGCTCTCAACCTTAAAGGATTCTCAAATGTGCTTCAGATTTCTTTTCTGTGTGCTTAAAAATCGTCACTATAATTGCTCTGATACCGCTTGGCCTAACGACTGCACATTATTCCATGTTAACATACCACAAGTGCAACAAGGATAACAGTATAAATAGAAGGCACCACAGAATAGTAGAGAGACTTTGATGGGAGACAGACCTAGGTTTAAATTCTGACCCTACTACACTAGCATTTGTGATCTTGGATTAGTTGTATGAATGTCACCTTCCTTATCTAATCAACCTAGATTATAATACCTGCTTTAAAGGGTTGCTGGGAGAATTACATGAAATCCAGTATAAAAGTAAGAAATCATGTCTGATATATGGTAGGTGTTCAACAAACAATAATTTCCCATTTCCTTTCCCTTCCTATATGCTTAACAGCCATTCAGTATTTATTGAAAATCTCACCACTGTAGTTAAGCTTATTGACAGAGACCACCCTATTTTGTAAATAAAAAAATTACTTAAAAAGTGCCCATAAAAATATGGGGTGCCTGGGTGGCTCAGTTGGTTAAGTGTCTGACTCTTGGTTTCAGCTGAGGTCATAATCTCAGCGGGGTGAAATCAAGCCCCACCATCGGCTCCACATTCAGCCGCAAGCCTGCCTGAGATTCTCTCCCTCTCCTTCCCCTTCTGCTCCTACCCCCCAACTCACACACTCACTCTCTCTCTCTCAAATACATAAATATTTTTTTTAAGTGCTTAGAAAACCCAATACAAGGAAAGAAAAACATATCCAAGATACCAAAGTTAAAGCATAAGATTGATAGTTGACTTGGGGAGTTCAAATCTCTGCATACAATAATAATTATAGATAGTATCTACTGAAAAGTTATTCTGTGCTAGGCACTATTTTTAAGATCTTTATCTGCACTAAGCTGTTAAACATTCACAACAACCACATAAGGTAGGTAAATGAGGAAACAAGGCCCAAAGAGATTGAGCAAGATATGAGTCAATAAAGAACCACGCAGTTCACTCTTAAACCATGCTGGTGCCAAATTTTTTAAAAACAGTGCGTCATCATACATCAAGAGCTTCAAAAATATTCAAAGCTACAATATTTAATGGCATTAAAATGCTTGTAAGGTGTTAGGAAACAGATATAAGATATGCAAAATAATTGCTACTTTATTTAATATTCAGTATATTTCTGTAAAGAGATTAAAAGAAAATATATCTAAGCCTACAATCTTAGTCCATTTAGGCTGCTACTATGACAAAAAAAAACGTAAACTGGATGGCTTATAAACAATAGCAATTTACAGTTCTGGAAGGTGGAACCCCAAGATCACAGTGTCAGCATGGTCAAGTTCTGTGAAGCCCTCTCTTCCGTATAGCAGACTACCAACTTCTCTTTGTATCCTCACATGGTGGAAGAGGCAAGGGATTCCTCCAGGGTCTCTTTTATAAGAGCAATAATCTAGGGCAAAGCTTTCATGACCCAATCACTTCCCAAAGGCCCTATTTCCTAATTCTACCATTTGGGCATTAGGTTTTCAACGTATTAATTTGGGGGAGGACATATACAGACCATATCACACACTACCAGGGGTTACTCCTGGAAGATAGAGGACTATGGGAGATATATATCTCCCATATATAAACATATATCACCCAAGCTGTATATGCTCTAAGCCATTTCATTTTCCTCATGGCACAAAAAGACAAATTTTCTGCCCTGAAGACCCTCTTCCTTGTACTCATGTGGCTCTCTTGGCCATGTAACTGAGTTCAGGCAATGGAATATAGGCTGGAGAGATATGTCAATTCCAGCCCTAAATTTATGTGTGATCTTACACACTTACCTTTCCATCTTGTTGATCAGCTGTGACTCCAAGCTGATTTGGAAAGCACAAAATGATGGAGCCACAAAGAACTTTTCAGGGTCCCTGATGCTTTGAGGAGAGTCATATTAGAGAGGCCTAATTCATTCTTCTCTGAGACTGAAATTAACTAGTAATGTGTTAATTCACATTTTGCAGTTAATTTGTTAATCAGTAACTGATACAGGTAACTTTTGTAATATTCTTTATTCTTTTCTATATTTTAAAAATACCAGTAAAGAGTATATTATACCTCCATAATCAGAAAAAAAAAGTTGTATTTTGAAATGCATGTCTTTTAATTCAATAATTTCATTTTGGGGAATTTAGTCTAAGTCTAAATGAAATATAGACAATGAATTGAAATACAGACAAAAACTTACATACAAAGATGTTTACTGATTTATATTGCTTATAAAATTAAAAAACAACAAAAAACAAATGCCATTCATAAAGGAATCATCTAGCAAATTATATCCATATGACAGAATATTAGACATCCATTAAGATGATTTTGATGAAGAATTTTTTTTAAAGATTTATCTATTTATTTGACAGAGATCACAATTAGGCAGAGAGGCAGGCAGAGAGAGAGAGGAGGAAGCAGGCTGCCCGCTGAGCAGAGAGTCCAATGTGGGGCTCGATCCCAGGACCCTGAAATCATGACCTGAGCTGAAGGCAGAGGCTTTAACCCACTGAGCCACCCAGGATCCCCTTGATGAAGAATTTTAATAACATGGGCAAACATCTATATTGATGTAATGCAGCTACAAGAAAGGGCATTTAGGGACCATCACCTTCTCAGGGATCAAGGAAAGAGGCTGACAGGTGTGGGAGGGAACTAGCTAGCAGTCATGGTAACCAAAGATGAGCTGAGGCAATGAGATGGGGCTGCTCTATTAGATAAAGATTTCCATTGCCAGATACAGTGTCTTTAGTACAGCATCAGATCCAAGAAGTGTTCTTAGTCATGAGAAAAAAAAAAAAAGTTTTTAGATACGAGAAAAAAGAAGTTTCTACTAAAAGGAATAAAGAGACCAGTGCTAAAAGCGTGAAAAATCAACAAAATAACATGTGGAGGATGGCATGGGAAGGAGTTCAGGGAGTGCCAGCAATGTTCTGTTTCTTGCTAGCTATATGATGTTTTATGTATAATTATTTTTAAACTGTACATATATGTTTTCATCACTTTTTAGTTTGTATGATATATTTAACAACAAAATATATTTTGTTAAAAAATCCAGCAGCAATATCTTCCTAGAGACAGAAGACTTCAGAGGCAGGAAGAGACAATGTTAATGTAAACCTAAGAACAGGCCCAAAGGAACAATTCATCACTCAATGCCAGTGTACTGCTTTGGAGCTTGCAAAGTGCTTCTACATAGCATACAACGTTTAAGAATCAGGATGACACACAACAGAGACCTTGAACCCAGATCCGCTGATCATACCCAGTGATTTTTCCACTAAAACAAATTCTGTTGATAATAGAAGTGGTTTGGAGGGGAAAGAGGACTTTGACAACTGTTGCTTTAGTCTTTGAATTGTGTCTCTTTGACTAAGACATGACGTGGTTCCTAGTTTTCTAGGAGCAGCATGTTAATTAGTGCCCATTGTCAGACTGTTTGCTAGGAGCTACAGGAGAGTACAAAGAATAAGACTTGGCTTCTGCTCTTAAGGAGTTCACTGGCTTGGGAGGGCGAAATAGGCACATAAACAATTAAGATTCTTTGAATGTATAGCAGAAGTACAGAGGTCAGAGTAACTAATTCTGCCTGAAAAAGTTGGCAGAGAACTCACAAAGGAAGTAACACTGGGGTCCGGTCTAAGAAGATGAATAGAAATTCACAGACTAAGAGGGGGGAGGCAGAGTGTGTTCTAGGCAACTGAAATAGCACAGGAATGTTAAAAAGCAGGGAACATTCAGGGCTCCTGGGTGGCTCAGCTGGTTGAGCGACTGCCTTTGGCTCCAGTCATGATCCTGGAGTCCCAGGATCGAGTCCTGCATCGGGCAGACGCCCTGTGACCTTCTCCCCTCTCGTGCTCTCTCTCACTGTCTCTCTCTCAAATAAATAAATAAAATCTTTAAAAAAAAAGTAGGGAACACTCAGATAATGCCAACTAGCATGAAGCATAGGCAGCTGAAACATAAGGAACTGGGAAGTAGGCAGACAGGGAGTGAGGGGAAGTAGGCAGACAGGGAGTGAGTGGAAGAATAGCCAGAGATGAAGTAGGGATCCAGGGATCAGAGGTTTGAAGAGGTTTAGCCAAGAGGATTAGATTTCACTGTTTAGGCAGTTGGGGGCACAATGATGTTTCTATACTTTAATATTAATATCGCAGTACTGCAAAAAAGGACTGGTGGGAGCTGAAAATGAAATGGAGGTAGAGGAAGGAAAATTAAGAGGCTGTTGTAAATAGAGAAGGTAATGGATGAAGTAGTTTTGAAGCCAGAAAGATATGGGCTTAAAACCAGCTTTATCACGTACAAGTTGTTTAACCAGGAGAAATTACATAATCTCTCCAAAGCTCTGTTTCCTCTTCTGTAAAATACAGATAATACTTACCTTTGCAGAATTGTTATTGTGAAAATTAATCCAGATACATATAAGGTAGTAAATGATAGTGACAAATACACTGATAGTACAGTGGTATTGAGGTTATGGAGACAGATCACCACCAACAGGATTAGGGCACTGATTGGCTGTGGAGTAAGGAAGATGCAAGGAGAGAGAAAAGTACTATATTTAGCAACTATTTTGTTCTCTGTAATAAACATGTCTAATACCAATCCACTGAACTGCTAACATCTGCTTCAGCTAGACACCATGTCTAGTACAACAGAATCCTCTAGCAATGCCACTGGTGTGCGTTTAGGCATCTCTTCTTTCTTACATTGCCCTCTACTTCATTGGTTAATATTATCTATTCAAAGATTTGAGATATTTGAAAGAAATATATTAGAGAATTGTATTAAGTAATATATATCCAAGGCAGAGTTATAATCTAATTAGCAACAACACCAGCTGTAAAATGCTAAAAGGACCCTATCTCTGTATAGTGAAATCTTGAGAAGTCCTACAACCAAACCGAAATGACCAAAGTCCCTATCCTGGCAACTGGAGTACTGTACATACGGGAAATCAATCACCATCTTAAATTATTTATCTGCTCTAATGGGAGACCTGTTGAGATGGACTTCAGGACAAAATCATTTGTAATCATCTTCATGTAATGAAGTAAACTACATATAAATCTCTATAATCTCTTCTGGCATCTTTAGTTTGTACAGTGTGGAGGTGAGGCAGGAACCAACAATCCTTGGGAAAAGAACTGGCCTCAGACAAGACTGAAATATGCCGGTTTTTGGTTTTCTTCTGAAATATTAGAAAACACCACCCTAAAGATGACCACCCTAAAGATGAGAAAAACTGATCTAAAATTTTCCCAAATGAGAAATCCAAACACCACTGAAAGTGCCCAGGGATGTGGCCCACTCACCATGGCTTGGAAATACCTGGATCACAGCGACTAAAATGCAATTAAAGCTCTCACTGGAAGCATCTGAGATGGATCTTCAAAAAATGTTGACAGATTTCTTGAAAGGGAAGTATTTAAGAACTTAGAAAGAATAGGATGGTTCTTAATAAAAGCAAGCAAGTACATTACTGAATGACATGCAGAGCATCCAATCCACAAATAATAAGGGGGAATAAAGCAAACAGATCATTTTTTTCTCTTTCTCATAAGATCAATGAGGGTAATGAAATTTTAGTTGCTGAAAATGGAGGATTTAAGCATTGTGTTATCTACTGCTATTGCTACAACAAAAATAAGATGCAAAAAAACGGCACCTGGGTAGCCCAGTCAGTTGAGTGTCCAACTCTTGGTTTTGGCTCAGGTCGTGATCTCAGAGTAGAGGTCGGGCTCCAGCCTTAGCAGGGAGTCTGCTTCTTTCCCTCTGCTTCTCACCCAACTCGCATGCAAGCTCTCTTTCTCACTCAAATAAACAAATAAATTTTTAAAAAAGAAAAAAGATGCAAAACAAAACAAAAACCACTATGAATTTCTCAAATCCAAACAACTTAGTATCAGTTGGAGCATTTATTTTCCTGTAAGCAACTATAAAATAAAAGTCAAGATTGCTCCAATATGTTGTCTAAAGGCCAAATAGCAAACACTTTTAATCCAGGGCAGCCACACTTAGTAACATGCTGCAATATCAGATGTGTTTTTGACATAGTATCTCCTTACATACTGAATAATGTTTAATAAGTAGCTCAGGTCCCATGAAAGAAAAAGCACCCTGATGGAAGCCAAGAAATCTGAAATGTGGCAGCACTAAGATACCTGCCCTCTACACTTAAGAATGAAGGGAGAAGTGCTGAGAAGATAGATGGACGTCCATCTGTTGCCAAACTGAAGCCGATTTTACCACATTCCAGATACCCTGCTAGCTGAACATTGGAAAGGAGGTTATGAGGTAGACTTTACACCAAGGCCAGGCCCCTACACCAAAGATCAATTTAAGAAAAAAGCAAAATTTTCCAAGGGGAAAGCAAGATGCAAAAGTGTGTATATATATATACATATATGTATATATATATATACACAGTGTGTGTGTGTATATATATATACATATATATATACAGTGTGTCTGTATGTGTGTGTATATATATATAAAATATACAATATCCAAAAGTGTATATATATACATACACTGTATAATCTCAACAATATACAAAGTAATATGCACATAAAACATGTTAAATTAATCCTTGTTTTTGTCTTTAATGGTAAGACCATTTTTTTCATATATTTCTATTTACCTTCATAAACTTTCATATAATTTTTATATTTTCTATATACTTTCCTGAGTTTTCCATATCTTCAATAATGAGGAAGCACTAGTTTTACAGTAAGAAAATAGATGTTAAGATAAAAAAAGAAAAAGAGGGAGACAGAAAGTTAGTTCTAAGATAATTCTAGATTCTTCTTTAGTATGTCATCATCTACTCTGGAAGTTAGCATAATCAAAAGTCTGTAATTGTGCTTTCAAAACATAATTAACAGCCTAAGACTTCACATGCCCAGCTCTGGTGCTTCTGTGTTTGCTTTTCCTCTGTGCAAACTCGACAAAATGCTGACAATAATCTCATTCCATGAAAAGTGTGTGAGAAGAGAAAAAAAGGGAGCAATTTGCACTTGGGGAGAAGAGTATTTGGAAAGGATGATGAGAAGGAGTGACTGAAACTTTCAGATAAACATGCATGGGTCCAAACCCATTTAAAGCCCCAAATGAGATACCACTGAAGCTGGCCTTACCACTGGGGAGGAGAGTATGGAAAGATGACAATGGACAAAAGAGAGCAGAGCACAAAAGAAAGGATAGAGGGAAACATACAAACTTTGTATGTGTGGTTTTGTTTTTTTTTTTTCCACATAGGATTCACAACATTCCTCAGAAAATTCAATTTAGTTGCCCTGTTCTAGCTTGCTAACCAGAACCAATTTAATTTTAAATCTACACACAGAGCCAAGGGGGATGAAATATTTTGCAATTACTTTTAGCTCCCTGTTGGAAGGCAGAATAAGATTTAACCAGTTCTGCTCTGGCTGTGATAACCACCCAGGTTTGTCAGAGGCCTAAATGGTGTCCTTTGGTTGAGGATTAAAGAAAGAAAACTCTGAACCACAATTATTTGCTTTGTTTAACAACTTAATGGGAGGGAATTTTTACGAATGTGACAAATTGCTTTTGATTTATCTGCACAGGGCATGAAATACTGGTGCAAGAGTGTAATTTGTTACACAGACAATGTCTACCCCTTGCTATAAATCTGCCCACTGTCACACTCTATTTGACAACCAGTTAGGTGATTTTTGAAGAACTAGTTTATTACTGCATTTACAAAGAGCAGAAAACTGATATATGACTCTCTTGTTGCATCTCAGCTACTAGGAACACATTTCTCAGATATCAGTCTATGCAAGCATTTCTTGGTTTTATGCTCTATTGTGACAGATAGGTAAACAAGCTGATAAAATCAAATGTTTTCAAAAAAGGAAAAGTTATCATATTCATGTATGCCCCTGGCTTGTCATGGAACTTCAAACAGTTTCTGGTTCTGCTTATAATCTGCACAGATTTATTCCAAATAAAATAACAAAGTTCGTTTCTTGATATCTTTCAACATAAATAGAACCATTAAGTTTTGGGATGTTTACATTCTAGGAGATAATCAGATCATCTATTCTGATTAGCCTTAACACATAGGCCTGGGCTCTGCCTCTACACAAAGCTCAGCCCTGGTCCTCTCCTTAGTCTGCTCTTTCCACATCAGCACTGCTAGGAGGAGCTCTAGAGCATCTATCCTCAGAAAGGTTCCTCGTCATGCCTCCTACTGGGAGGAAATGAGGCTGCTATAGGTCTGACTAGAGTTCCCCTTGGGCTATATTGTGGTCTGTCTTTATTAAAAGCAAAATAAAAGCCTCACATAGGGACTTGGCAACCATTCCAGACTGTGCCAGGTTTTTCAATTCTTGCTTTTTTGGTGGGGGGTTGTAGGGAAGGAGGAAGCCATTTATAAATGTTACATAAATACAGATCCACCCAAGACTATTTTATCATTGTCAGTTTAAAAGCAGACACCCTCCCCACCACCAATTCACCATTAGCTGGTTGAAAACTGAAGGAATCTGAAGAATCAACAGCATTTTTAATAAAACTTGTAAAAAAAATTCTTTTTTTAAGATTTTATTTTTATTTATTTGACAGATAGAGATCACAAGTAGGCAGAGAGGCAGGCAGAGAGAGAGAGAGAGAGAAGAGGAAACAGGCTCCCCGCTGAGCAGAGAGCCCGATGCAGGGCTCGATCCCAGGACCCTGGGATCATGACCTGAGCCGAAGGCAGAGGCTTTAACCCACTGAGCCA
>NW_019154096.1:51471845-51537851 GCF_002288905.1 Enhydra lutris kenyoni
GAGCCGAAGGCAGAGGCTTTAACCCACTGAGCCACCCAGGTGCCCCCCAAAAAAATTCTTGTAAAAAAAAATAAAAGAGGGGTGCCTGGATGGCTCAGTGGGTTAAAGCCTCTGCCTTCGGCTCAGGTCATGATCCCAGGGTCCTGGGATCGAGCCCCGCATTGGGCTCTCTGCTCAGCAGGGAGCCTGCTTCCTCCTCTCTCTCTGCCTGCCTCTCTGCCTACTTGTGATCTCTGCCTGTCAAATAAATAAATAAAATACTTAAAAAAAAAAAGAAACAATTCTTGTAGGCAAAATAAGGACTAAACTGCAAATGCTCTAACTATATACATGAGCTGTTCAATAAATACGATGGTGATTCAGAATTTTATTTTATGTATCACCATCTAATTTAGAAGTTGGTATCATCATATTCCTGGATTGAGTGGGAAAAAAAACTCAACACTAAATATTACATGAGCAATCTTCAGGTGATTAGGTGGATATGATAATGAAACAGATGATTCTGCAATCAATCCTGGAATAGGGCTGTTGCAAAGCACTATATCCTGCTTCCAGATCCTACCTCCACTTAACTTCTCTGAGCATCCAATTTTTCATCATTAAAATGAAAATAATAATGTCTACCTCATAGAGCTGTTTTTGAGGATTAGTCACCTAGTTTGGTGTCTAAATGAGCATCAGTTACTGGCATATACAACTTCTTTTCTCTGGGATTATTTTTACTTATCACTGTAAGCTGAAAGATGAGTGAGTGAATGAATGAAGAAAGGAAAAAATGAAAGAACATAAATATCTAGCAATACTTGTAAAGGAGGGACTCTGGTAAGCACCTAGCAAGGAAGTTTCATTTCCTTCTTTGTTAGTCTTTCTGATGGCAATGCCCATTGTCCAGGTACAGATTATATGAAAATAACATGATATCATAACAGGGCCATACTTGTCAGATAATTCAGGCCCTCAGTTCTTACCCTAATGCATTATCACAGTTATGTACACATAGGTGTACACATATGAATGGTTATGTACAGTTATGTACACAGTTATGTACACATATGAATGGTGCTGACCCCACAGTGAGGCATGTAAGGCTGTCAACTAACAAAAACGGTAAGATACAACATCATCAAGTCCACTCAATGAATACTGAAACTGATGGTTCCCATTCCCTAAATGCATTTTCATTTTATTCACTTACATCCCATTTTGTAAATATTTGTTCAGGGAGACTCTGTGGAAAACACTGTGGCCAATACAAAGAAGGTACCTCAATTTTGGTTCAGTTCATCAACATTTATTGAGCACCTTTCATGGGCCAAGCCCTGTGCTAGGTGCAAGGGATATAAAGAAAAATAAGACACAACCTGGACCCTTGAGGGAAAGGTACAAATAATTACAACACAAACATGGAGTTTGCAGTTACAGACTGGTAGGAGACTCAACAGAAATACAAAAGATGAAGTGATCAGTTCTGAACAGAAATCAGGAAAACCTTCAAAGAGAATGTGATCCCTGACCAGATTTTTAGGTACCAGTGTGTCAAGTAGACACAAAAGAGTACAGTCTAGACAAAGGAGCAGGCAGTGTGCAGAACTATAATTGGTTCCATAGCACTTGAAAAGAAAGTACATGGGGGAGGAGAACAGAAGGAGATGGGCTAGCAAGATAGGCAGGAGTAAGTTATGAATTGCTTCACTTGCCATGGTATGGAGCTTGATTTTTCTTTTCCCCTCTAAGTGCTAGTAAGTTATTAAAGCTTTCTAAAAAGGTTAGATTTGTTTTTGTACCTGTATAGAAGGTGACCTGAATGTCGACAAGACAGAGGCAGAGAGAACAGATGGAAAGCTACGAAAATAATCCGAGGAAGTGAGAATGAGTGAACTGAACTAACAACAGCAAACAAATTTTAAATATATTCAAGAGAAAAAATTCTTAATCTTTTAGGTTAATCAATACTTACGGAAAATGAAAGTGAAGAATATATATATAGAAGTGTTCTTTCTATTCACATCAGAATAAACCATTTAGAGAAATTATTAGATACAAAATGGCAAAGCTTTAAGAGATTCCAGAAAAAAATAAAAATAAAAGGCCAGAATAGCTGGATATGGTTTCCAGAAAAGAAGGGATGAAGAGATTTTTATAGACAATGCAGTTTGCTGCCAGGGGATTTACTTTTAGGAGAAAATACCACTGAAATGGAAAGTCTTCATGGTTCACTTGACACTAGCAGTAAATTTTAGGAAAGTACTCCAGTTTGGCAAGGCAGTATGTAACTGTGGCAGACGCAGAGATACCCTGTTCAGCTCTCCCTTCAAGAGAACCCACTATTAGAAACATAGATGTCTGACAGCCTCCAGCTGCCATACCTTTAGATCCACCGCAGCATTCATTCTGAGGCCATGCTACGCACCCCACCCCCATCCTCTGATTCCTGTGCTGCTCCCAGGCAATGACTGAGTACAGAAGGTGCAGCAGAGCTAGGCCATTCCCCCAACACAGGATTTCTCTAATGGGGAACTTTTGCATGAATGCTCCCCATCAGCCTGGCCAAGACGTTCGTAGAACTGCACTATGGTCTGAAGCTCTTCCAGCCCAATTTTCTTCTCTCCTACAACCTTCCCAAGTGTCAGCTCTGCATCTCCATCTGCAAGCTCTCCCTGCCCACTCCTGTTCCTTTCCCCCTTACTCTTCATGGGATTAGATAAAAGTTGTGCAGGCCTAAGTCCTCTCTTGGTGTCTGCATCTCAGGGGGCCTGAATTGACACAATACTATAAATTTATTAAAAATAAAAGATACAGGGAAATGTGAAGCCCTCCTCAGAGAATCTCACACCTCAACCACCTCTGGGAGACAGAAATATAGCTGGTCCTCAGGATTTTCCAGAAATTACATAATGGCCCAGTGTTTAACAGCTCTCATAGTCAGACATTTTATTCCTAATGACATACCCACCTCCCTTGGGTTACATGTTCCATTCTAACTTCCAGAACATCCTTTACTAACATTTCATATAATTGAATTAAATTAGATTAAACTTCCCATAAAAACCAGATTGAACTAAAAATAGTGAAAACTCTATCCATAAAAATTTTGTTTTGAACCAAGTGAATTCTCAACCTAAATAATTATAGCCTCTTCTTTGAGCCCCAGGGGCACAAGCAATTCAGGCAGACAAGAGTCTTCTCTGGAGTACAATGTTCATCCACTTCTCAGAAGAATTTGCCTTTCCCACTGCAAGCAGCTACATCCAGCTGCCAGGAGAATATTTGGATGACATTGCCTCAAAGTCAACACACAAGAATTCTGGTCAAGGGAGGCAGTCTGGCATGATAGTTAAGTGCACAGGCTCTATACTCCTACACACTTGAGTCTAAATCCTGGCACCACTAGGTACTCAGACTAGGTGACCTTAGGCAAATTTTTTCCCCTCTTCTAATCCCTCATTTGTAAGCTGATCATAATAATAGCATCTATATGTTATACACTTCCTGTGAGGAGTAAATGGACCAAGGCAGATAAAGCATTTAGTACAGTTCCTGGCACATACCAAGTACTCAGTATCCGGAAATTACTATTATTTATGTCATTGTTACTGGGAACATCTGCTCTGGGAGTGGACAGAGTTGATCTCCACAATGGAGAAGTCAGTGACCATATATAGTGATCTGGCCTCTTTTTTGACTAGAAAGCTGAGAAGCTATGTAAGTGGCCACACATTAAGGCTCAGCCCTCACTTACAGCAGCAAAGGGGAAGCTGGCCTTTCTCTGAATAAGGGGCAGACAGCTGGAGAGGGCCAAAAGAGGGATTACCAGAAGATTACGATGGTCAAGGGAAAGCTGAAATAACTATTTTAACAGACAATTTGTGCTCCAATTACCATATAAACATTCATGGTAAATAAGGATCCATAAAAACACATCTGTAAAACCCCAACTTTAGTGACTGGGGCTTTGCATGGTTCATTTGCACATACTCCTTTGCCCAGCTGTGACATCACTTATCAGCACAGACTTTCACTTTTCAAAGTCCATTCCCCAGCAGTTGGAGCCAGTGTCCTGTGAGGAAATTTCATGAAATGAGTATAGTCACAGACGTCCTATCTGTGCAGGAGAACCTTATTAAGGCAATGTTTTCCACGATGTTCTCTTACCTATCCTCATGCTCTTCTTTGAAAGGGTTGGTAACTATTAATTAGTAGGTGACAAGTTAGGGGGAAAGACTTGTGTGCTGGATGCAAGTGATCAGCTCTAAGGAAAGAGCTAAATCTAGGACCTCTCTGGCATGCTCAGAGATTCTATGAGTTACCTAATATCCTTTCATAAATTCCTGTTATGCTTAAACTAGCTAGAGTGGGTTTTATAATTTCATGCAGGAATCCAAACTGATAAAGTAGTCTAGATAATATCCTATCCAGATTATTATATTATACAGATTTTCAAGTCCAAGTTCTGCCATTTACTGGCCCCATTACTCTGAATAAGCCACCCAGCCTCTCTGGATCTCCATTTCCTCATTTGTATATGTAGGAACAATAATAGTATTCTTCTTTATAAGGCTTCTTGAGGATTAACGGAGATGATGTATGTCATGTTCTTATCACAGGAGTTGGTACATAGTACATGCTGACATAAAGTGCTCAACTATTATGATTATCAAGAATGACAAGATCAGGTATTCTACTCCTTTGTAACCCATCCTCACTCCTTAGCGAAGGGTAGGGTATCTAAAAGCCTAACATATTGAAGTTAGGCCACAAACGGCCATCAGTTTAAAGAAAAGAGGTCTGTTTGTATTTCCCTGATGCCGAGTGATGTTGAACACAATGAGATACCAACTCACACCAGTCAGAATAACTAAAATTAACAAGTCAGGAAATGAAAGATGTTGGCAAGGATGTGGAGAAAGGATGTTGATGGGAATGCAAGCTGGTGTAGGCACTCTGGAAAACAGTATGGAGGTTCCTCAAAAAGTTGAAAATAGAGCTACCCTATCACCCAGCAATTCCACTACTGGGTATTTACCCCAAAGATGCAAATGTAGTAGTCCAAAGGGACATGTGCGCCCCAATGTTAATAGCAGCAATGTCCACAATAGCCAAATTATGGAAAGAGCCTTATGTCCATCGACAGATGAATTGATAAAGAAAATGTGGTGTATATATATATACAACGGAATATTACACAGCCATCAAAAAATGAAATCTTGCCATCTGCAACAACACGGATGCAGCTAGGGGGTGTTATGCTAAGTGAAATAAGTCAATCAGAGAAAGACAGTTATCATATGATCTTACTGATATGTGGAATTTGAGAAAAAGGCAGCAGATCATAGGGAGAGGAAAAAAATGAAACAAAAAGAAAGCAGAGAGGAAGACAAACCATAAGAGACTCATAATCTTAGAAAACAAACTAAGGTTTGCTGGAGTGGAGGGGAATGGGAGGGATGGGTAGCTGGAGTATAGACACTGGGAAGGGTAAGTGCTATGGTGAGCGCTGTGAAATATGTAAGACTGATGAATCACAGACCTGTACCTCTGAAACAAATAATACACTATATGTTAATAAAAAATAAATAAATTTTAAAAAGAGGCGTGTTTGCCTTTCCCTTGGGGGTGTTCCACTCTGAAGTATGGGATAAACAGCAATAAAGGGAGAAGATTCTCACAATATCTGGGTACAAACATGGCAGCAATATGAAACTGGCACACTGTGAGGAGGAGACAAGGGGAAAAAAAAGGAAAGGAGAGAGAACAAATAAAATATTTCTCAGCATCTATCTAAATCATATTCTGTGAAATTAAAGGAAAAATAAAAGGAACAGAAGTGGTTTGCCCCCTTTGCTCTTAGTACATATATCTATGATTGACCAAGAGCAAAAATATTTGTTTCTGTGATGGAATATGCCTGAACAACAACAAAGTTATACAGGTAATCCTACTTGTTATATTATAAATAAAATTCTAAGAAGAAAATTGGAAGAGTTTGATCTATATAATAAAAAACAAGGTTGTGTTTTAGAACAGAATTAAGGAATTTACTCTATATTTATGTGCCCAGCTAACTATTAGATATGTAGATGCAAGTTAAGACATAAACTTAGTCTTCAAGAGTCTTAGATCCTAGGGGCAGACAACATACAAGCAGTTAATTATAAATCCTTAAATCAAGCTACTGATTATAGTGGCTGGTCCTTCTAGCTGAATGGTTTTTCTCCTAGACAGGCATGCAGTTAACTTCCAAACCTGTTCAAATGTCAATTAGACATACTCTGACCACTCTAAAATCATACCCCCTCCACGCAAATCTAGAATTCCCATTTCCCCTTAACCTGTTCTACTTTGTTTTCCTATAGCATTAGTTAATTTTAATTAAGCTTTTTATTGAGCTAATTGTTGATTCACACACAGTTGTAAGAAATAATATAGAGATCCCATGTACCCTATACCCCATTTCCTCCGACAGTAACATCTTTCAAAACTATAGTACATTATCACTACTAGAATATTGCCATTGATATAATCAAGATACAGACCTTTTCCATTATCACAAGGATCCTTCATTTACTCCTTTTACAGCCACACCCACTTCCTTTCTCTGCCAAACCCCCATTTCTCAACACCTGGCAAGCACTAATCTGTTCTCCATTTCTACAGTTCTGTAACTTCAAGAGGTTACATAAATAAAATTTATATATATCTTGGGAGGCATTGCCTTTTTTTCATTCAAAATAATTCCCTGGATATTCATCCAATATGTTTGTATTAATAGTCTGTTCATTTCCATTGCTGTGGAGTATTCTTTGGTTTGGATATACCAGTTTGCTCAATTCACTGAAGGACATCTAGGTTGCTTCAAGTTTTGGGCTATTACAAATAAGCTACTATGAACCATCATGTACAGGTTTTTGTGTGAACATGTTTTCATTTTCCTGGAATAATACCAGTAGTACAACTGCTGGGTCAAATAGTGGTAGCATGCTTAGTTTTTTAAAGAAACTGCCAGAGTGTTTTCCAGAATGACTGTGCCATTTTATATTCTCATCAGTAATGTATGTTTCTTTGCATCCTCACCAGCTTTGCCACCAGGGCTGTAACTATTTTTATTTTTAGCCAATCTGAGAGACCTATAGTGACATCTCATGGTTTTAATTTGCATTTCCTTACTAACTAATGGTATCGAACAATTTTTCATGGTGCTTATTTGCCATCTATATACCTTCTTCAATGAAGCATCCATTCATGTCTTTTGTTAGTTTTCTAACTGGACCATTTGGTTTTTAATTGTTGAGTATTGGTAGTTCTTCATATATCTAGGTACTAGTCCTTAGTAAGATATGTAATTTGCAAATATTTTCCCCAGTCTGTAGCTTGTCTTTTTATCTTTTTTTCTTCTTTAAATATTTTATTTATTTATTTGACAGAGAGAGAGAGAGAGAGAGCCCAAGCAGGGGGAATGGCAGGCAGAGAGAGAGGGAGAAGCAGGCTCCCCACTGAGCAGGAAGCCCGATGGGGGCTCGATCCCAGGACCCTGGGATCATGACCTGAGCTGAAGGTAGATGCTTAACTGACTGAGCCACCCAGGTGCCCTTTTTATCTTCTTAACAGGGCCTTTCACAGAGAAAAATTTTAATTTCTATGTGGTTTCTCAATTTCAGGAAGTTCCCCTCTATTTCTATTAGTCTGAGTTTTTATCATAAATGGATGTTGAATTTTGTCAAATGTTTTTTCTACATCAGTTGATATATATGATATTTCTTCTTTAGTCTGTTAATATGGTGAATTACATTGCTTGCTTTTTGCATATCAAACCAGTATTATATCCTTGGAATAAGCCCCACTTGGTCATGGTGTGTATTTCTTCTTAAATATTACTGAATTCTATTTGCTAAATTTGTCATTTTGTTAAGGAATTTTGCATTTACATTGAGGAATGCTGTTCCACAGTTCCCTTTATATGTACTGTTTTCCTAGATTCTTTTTTTTTTTTTTAAAGATTTTATTTATTTATTTGACAGGCAGAGATCACAAGCAGGCAAAGAGGCAGGCAGAGAGAGGGGGAACAGGCTCCCCGCTGAGCAGAGAGCCCGACTTGGGGCTCAATCCTAGGACCCCGGGATTAGGACCTGAGCCAAAGGCAGAGGCTTCAACCCACTGAGCCACCCAGATGCCCTGCTTTTCCTAGTTTCAATATCAGGGCAATACTGGCTTCATAAAATGAATTGGGAAATGGTCTCTTATTTTCTGAAGGAATTACAAAGAATTGTTGTTAATTCAACTAGAATTCTACAACGAAACCATCTGAGCCTGGATATTTCTTTCTTGGGAGTTCTAAAATTAAAAATTCAATTATCAAAGTACACAGCTATTCAAATTAGCTATTTCATATTGGGTAAGTTGTGGTATCTTGTGTTTTTTGAGGAAATGGTCAATTTAGTTTAAGCTGTCAAATTAATGTGTATAGAGTTGTTTGTAGTATTCCCTTACTATACCTTCGATGTCTGTACGGGCTCTTGTAATGGCCTATTTCACCCCTGATATTGGCTATTTGTTTCTCTCTCCTTTTCAGTTTTGCTAGTTTATCAATTTTATTGCTCTTTTCAGAGAATCAGCTTTTTGTTTCATTAATTTTTCTATTGTCTTTCTGTTTTCAATGTCATTTATTTCTGCTTTTTATTATTTACTTTCTTCTCCCTGTTTTTGGTTTATTTTGCTTTTCTTTTATCTTCTTAAAATGGGAGCTTAGATTATTGATTGAAGACTTTCCTTCTTTTCTAATGTAAGCATTTATTGCTATAGGTTTCCCTCTCGGCACTCCTTTAACTGTGCCCCACACATTTTGATATGTTCTATTTTCATTTTCATTCAGTTCAATGAATTTTTAAAATTTCTCTTGAGACTTCCTCTTTGGTCCATGAATTGTTTAGTGTTTGGTTTATTGTTTAATTTTCAAGTGCTTAGAATTTTCCTGTTGTCTTTCTGTTACTGATTTCTATCTTGTTTCTTTTGTGGTTGGATAACACCTCTGTAGGGTGTTGATTCTTCTACATTTGTTAAGTTTGTTTTAAGGCCCAGGATATGGTCTCTCTTGGCATATGTTCTGTGGGCACTTGAAAATTATGTGTATTCTGCTGTTGTTGGGTGGAATGTCCTATCAATGCTGATTAGGTCCTCTTGGTTGATGGTACTTTTGATTTCTTCCATATCCTGCTAATTTCTTGTATAGTCATTATATCAATTGTTGAGAGAAAGATGTTGAAGTCTCCAACTGTAACTGTGTATTTACCTATTTCTCTTTTTAATTTCACCAGTTTTTTGCTTCATATATTTGCAACTATATTATCTGGTCCATACACATTGAAGATTGTTGTTTTCCTGGTGTACTGACCCTTTAGTCACTATGTAGTATCTCTTTCTGCTTCTGGTAATTTTCTTTCTTAGAAATCTATTTTATATGATTTTTTTTTCAGCTTTACTGAGGTATAATTGACAAATAAAATTTTAAAGTGCACGTGATTATTTGATAATTTCAAAACTCAAGAGAAGAAAAGCCTATTGTATTTATATGTCTTTTTGTTTACGGTATTCTTATTTCCTAATCAAGTTCCTTCTTTTGTTGTTTCCTTTCTATTTAGAGAAATTTCTCTAGCCATTCTTTTCAGATAGGTCTGCTGGTAACAAATTCTCTTTATTTTCCTTAATCTGTGAATGCCTTGTTTTCTCCCTCAATCCTGAAGTATATTTTCACAAGATACAGGATTCTGAGTTAACAGTTATTTTCTTTCAGTACTTAAAAAATATTGTGCCACTTTCTTCTGGTCTCCATTTTTTCTGATGAGAAATTTGCTATCATTAGAAATGCTTTTCTCTATGGGTTAGGGGTCTCTTTTCTCTGGTTGCTTTCAAAATTTGTTTTCACAAGTTAATTATGATGTGTCTTGGTGCGGATTTCTTTGGGCTAGTTCTATGTAGGGTTCACTTAGATTCTTGAATCTGTAGGTTTACATCTCTTGCCAAGTTTTCAGCCATTTTATCTTTGAGTACTTTATCAGTCCCTTTCCTTTCCTTCCACGACTCTAATGACAGAACGATTTAGCTCATCTGTTATAACCCCACAGATCCCTAAGGCTCTGCTCTTTTTTTTTTTAAGTTTATTTTTTTCCCTTTTTCCCAGATTGAATATTTTCTATTGTCCTATTTTCCATCTCACTGATTCTTTCCTATGCTCTTTCCATTATGCCCTACCCAATGAGCTCTTTTATTCTGGTTACTATATTTTTCAGTTCTAAAATTCCCATCTGATTATTCTTTATAAGTTCTACTTCTTTGCAGAGATTTTCTATTTTCCATTTGCTTCAACTATATTCTTTTTTTTTAAGATTTTTATTTATTTATTTGACAGAGAGAAATCACAAGTAGGCAGAGAGGCAGGCAGAGAGAGAGGAGGAAGCAGGCTCCCTGCTGAGCAGAAAGCCCGATGTGGGGCTTGAACCCAGGACCTGGGATCATGACCTGAGCTGAAGGCAGCGGCTCAACCCACTGAGCCACCCAGGCGCCCCTGTTTCAACTATATTCTTAATTCCTCATTGAAGTCTCTCTCATGGTTACTTTAAAACCTTTGTCAGAAATTCTAACATCTCCTTTATCTCAGTGTTGGCATCTGCAATGGACTGAATGTTTCTGTCTCCCAAAATTCATATGATGAAATCCTAACCCACAGTATGATGGTATTAGGAGGTAAGGATTTTAGAAGATAATTGGGTTATGAGGGCAAAGACCTCATGAATGGGATTAGTGACCTTATAAAAAAATAATTAAGATAGCACCCATTATCTTTTTTTCATTCAATTTGAGATATGGCTCTTGTTATAAAAAGTAATTTTCAAATGAAACTTGGACATTTTCATATTATGCTATGAAACTCTGAGTCTTCTTTAAACCTTCTATTTAACTGGCTTTTTTGTATACCATTCTGGTAGAAGTGAGGGTACTGATTTATTACTACCAGGTGGTAGTAAAAGTCCAGGTTACCCACTCAGCTTCCATTGGCACCTACAGGGAGCTCTTTGTCACTGTTGGGTGAGGGTGTGAGTTCCAGTTCTCCAGTCTCCACTGACATCACAGTGGAAGAGGAAAGGGGCACTTCATCACCAGTCACAAGGAATGAAAGTCCAGGATCCCTACTTGAACTTATCTGACATCACTTTGGCAAGGGTGCTGGGGAACAGCAATAGAACTTCACAAGAGACGAAGTATAGAATCCCCGCTTAACCTTTGTTAACATGGTAGGAAGAGGCACATTTTTTGGTGCTGTTTGGCTTAGTAGAGTGGTTACTATCTCAAAGTTTTCTGTCTTACTAGGTTGCTCCTTTACTGGTCCTTTGGCTAGAGAGAACTGGTTTTGTTTGGGCTTTTTATTTATTTATTTATTTATTTTTTGGTCTGCATCTTTTAGCATTTTTAGGTTGCTGGCTTCTTCAGTTCAAGTCTGGGACGTATGAAGCAAATGAAAACCTCAGAAACCCATCATTGTGTCATTCCTTGAGTCCTGGTCTGCCTTCTTCTCCTACCTTTCTTATTATATTTGATATATATATGTGAATATATGGATATATAGATGGGTTATGGACATATAAAGGGTTTTAATTGTATTTAGCAAGAAGGACAGGGAAAAGTACATCTACTCTATCTTTCTGAAGGTGGATTTAGGCTACATTAACCTTTAAAATACTACATTTATTCAAGGATAATGTTTATGAGTTGTTGTGTGTCTTCCTCTGCTAGAAAGCAAGCCTCAAAACATCAGGGTCTTACCTGACAGTAGTAACTTGCTGAATGAATTCATGAAGCCACAAAATGAGTGCTCTCAGAAAAGAAATAATAAAAGAACTCTGATTTTTAAAATTAGTTCTGTGCCAGTGGGAGGAATTTTGAAGGTGAACAGGGAGAATGAAGAAAAGTCTAAATAAGGAGAAAACAAAATTAAAATATGACCAAAAAGTAATGAAACAGAGTACATACAGCTGAACTGAGGGGAAAATATGGTGTAATACAGCTAAGATTACCCACTTATGGAGATAGCTTCCAATTTAGTGTACCCTATGATCAGCACACACTGCATCAAGCATAAGAAAAAGAAGGCATGCTTCATACCAGCTTTTTAAGTAGTTAAATTATTGTCAACCTATTTCCCTACATGCCTTCTAATCTTAATGCCTGCCCTCCTAATCATCCTCTTTCCAGCATTGACAACAATGGTTATGACAACAAAACATTCACATATCTTTAGGGAACCACTAAATCTGAGACATGTTTTTTCCACCAAGTCCACAAGGTGAAGGAAAAAATTTTTTAAAAAGCAGTTATTAAGGGATGCCTGGGTGGCTCAGTTGGTTGGACGACTGCCTTCGGCTCAGGTCATGATCCCGGGGTCCCGGGATCGAGTCCCACATCGGGCTCCCAGCTCCATGGGGAGTCTGCTTCTCCCTCTGATCTTCTCCTCCCTCATGCTCTCTCTCACTGTCTTGCTCTCAAATAAATAAATAAAATCTTTAAAAAAAAAAAAAGCAGTTATTAAGACACATTAAATGAAAGTTACAATACAACGTCTCCCTTACTCATCCTTATTCTTTCCAGGACAACGAAACCCTGTCCCCAAATTCTAAAAACAAAAACAAACAAAAAACAAAACAAACCACAAAACAAAACAAACCAAAAGCCAACCAGACAAATAAGCTTTTATTTATCCAGTTACCACTAAATCCTACATTTCTGCCACAAACCCACCCTCTTTTTTTAGGTCTCTCTGAACTCTAATGCTCCCTAGCACCCATCAACATCCTGACACATTCCTATTAATACCCTTGGTACAGTGAATGTGCCCTTGAAAATAAACACAAGACACAAAGTTCCAGAAACATACACCACTGACATCATTCCAGATCAAGGAACAGAGAATTTGGAAGCTTCAATGACAGTGGACACTGCAGATCCTATAATCTTCCATTTTCCTGCTATTTATGATCTATAGCAAAGTAAGGCTTTCCTTTGACCAGGGTTGCAGTATACTAGCTCTAGCCTTGCTAAAATAAAATTTAAAAAATTCTAGACTTCCGGATTTCTTGTCTATAAAAATGGAAAAAGGAGTAAGGAAGTTAACAAAATGATACCCAAATCTCCTTTGGCAATAAATAAATAAATAAATATATATATATATATATATATATTTTTTTTTTTTTAATTTACTTATTTGACAGACAGAGATCACAAGTAGGCAGAGAGGCAGGCACAAAGAGGGGGTAGGGGGAAGCAGGCTCCCTGCTGAGCAGAAAGCCCTATGTGGGGCTTGATCCCAGGACCCTGAGATCATGACCTGAGCCAAATGCAGAGGCTTTAACCCACTGAGCCACCCAGGCACCTCTCCTTTGGCAATATTGATCAAGATACTACATACTAAAAGTTTCCTCTTTCTGGAAAAAGGGAGGAAAATCTCTGCTTTGTGAAGAAGTTTGATGTTAAATGGCTCCTGAAGATGTAGAGTAGCCAGCAGAAATTCCAAAAACCAAAAGTTGATAGACTACAGATAAGAGGCCTGCTCTGAAGTAACCCAGAATTGTTTAATGTTCCTAATGGGAAAAAAATAAGACTATATATTCGTATTTGCCTGTTTTTGCATAAAGAAAGTCTAGAACAGGTTGTGGCAAGAGACTGCCACTGAGCAAAATCAGCCTATTTTAATACAACCCACAAGCTAAGTAAGAATGCTTTTTACATTTTTTTAATGGCTGAAAAAAAATCAAAAGAATAATATTTCATTACATAATTTTTTAATCCAAATTTCAGTGTCCATGAAGTTTTATTGACATAAGGCCATCCTCTCTTGTTTACTATTGTCTATGAGCACTTTCATGCTATAACAGAGTTGAGTAGTTGCAACTAAGACTGTGAACTATAGAGGCTAAAATATTTATATATGAGCTTTTATTAAAAAAATTGTTTTTCTGACTTCTGCTCTAAATTAATATACAAGAAATTTTTTTAAATGATTACCTATGAAGAGGGAAAGATGAGAGAAATATCTTTTTATACTTTATTTTTGGACTGTATGACTATATTCCCTCATTAAAATAGCTTTTAAATAAATTTTAATTGTTTCTGGATCTCCTTGCCAAAAAGCACTCCACACTCTTGTACAGCCAGCCTCCAAGATGAACCCCAGTAATCCTCACTTCTTGGTATTCACACCCTTGTATAGTCCCCTCCCTATTGTGCCAAGAAGATCTATGTGACAAATAACATGTGGTAGATGGTACATCATTTCCAAAACTGGGTTATAAAAGGCAATGACTTTTCTCTCTTTCTCTATCTTTATCTTTCTTTCTCTCCCTGTCTCTTGGCTCACTAGCTCTAGGCAAAATCAGTGGCTATGTCGTGAGGACACTCAGTTAACTTGTGGAAAGGTCCATGTGGTAAGGAATTGATGTCTCTGACCAAAAGCCAGTGAAGAACTGAAACCTCCTAATAACCATGTGAATGAGTTTGTAAATGGATCCTCCACATGTTGAGACTTCAGATGAAACTGCAGTCCCAGAAAGTATCTTGACTGAAACCTAATGAGAGACCTCAAAATCAGAACCACCCAGCTCACAAACTCCCAAATTCTCTACCCATATAAACTGAGATGATCAATGTTTGTAGTTTAAGGCGCTTAGTTTTGGGGTAATCTGTTATACAGCAATAGCTAACTTATAAAACCATTATCTTTGACTTTTTTTTTTTTTAAGATTCTATTTATTTGACAGAGAGTGAGCAAGTGAGAGAGAGAGAGCACAAGCAGGGGGAGAGGGAGAAGGAGAAGCAAGCTTCCCCACTGAACAAGGAGCCCAATGCAGGACTTGATTCCAGGACTCTGGGATCATGACCTAAGCTGAAAACAGATGCTTAACCAACTGAGCCACCCAGGCGTCCCTTACCTTTGACTTTTTAAGAGAGAAAGAAACAACTAGGTTAGCGTTGAGGACCAAAATACCAGATTGGAAGAAGTAAGGGATACTAAGAAGATGCTGAGGCCAAACAGGTACAAAAACATGTGTGGAGATCAGTTTGGAAGGTAAAGCGTGGAGGCAGGTAATGAGCTCAGGAGTGACTGACACAAGTCCATTTATATTAAGCACACAGGTGGGAAACATATTAAGGCAATGCCTTTGAAAGAGCTGAAGCAGAGAGAAGAGGAGAAAAAAGGCAGGGAGAAAGTTTTGCTGGACTAGGATCCAAGCGACCAGGATTTCCTAAACTGATTGTGTTTCTAATTAACTACAGAATCCTAGACAAGCCTCTTGGTCTCTCTGGGGATTCAGTTTCCTTATCTGATAAAAAAAGATTTGGATAGTATGTTTATAAACTCTATCATTGGAATATTCTCTTTGCACAATGCCAGAGGCAAGTAGCACTGCCCTGGGTGAAGTATAAATCTATTCTGTTTCAGTGGTCTTGAGGGACAGACCTACTGGCAGGGCATCTTCTCCACTTGGAAGGCAACCCATTCATGCATTTGTATTTATCACTTATTCAGTAATTGTTTACTGAGTATTTGCTCTGTTCCAGGCATAATGCACTAGGCTTTAAGGGTAAGAATGGATTAAAAAGTTCAATGAGACATAATACCATTCCTCAGGAAACCCACAATACACTCATTCTGCCTGGTCTGACATTATCACAATATCTTCCTTTGGGCTTAAATAGAAAGTTTCCTCTTTCCTTCATCTATCCCTGAAATCTCTAGTTAGCTTCAAATTTCTTCATCTCTGACCTTTTTAAGCTCGTATATCTATTCTTTTGTCTTCTCCACAGTGCTGACTTTGGAAAGAAAAGGGTACCTGGAAAGCCAAGGACCTTCCTGTGCACTATTAATTTTAATAACCAGGGAGACCACTATTTCCCTTTTTATGGACATTACACATCTATTAATGGAGCCTAAGATTGCTTAGATTGTTTTGCTGTCACACCACAATGGTTGCTCAATCAACTGCAAATTCACTTAGGTGCAAATTCATCGTTTTAGCTACAAGATGTATGACATGGAAGCCTTTGCAAACTGACTTGCTGAAATCAATATACTCTTTGTGTATGGAATTCTCCCATACATGAAGTGCACTAACCCCACCCTAAAAGGAAGCAAATTTATTTTGGCAGGGTTTCTTCTTAGTGGCTCTTACTAATCACTCTTCCTTCTGAATGTTTACAAAGCACAAGCTTAATAATTCTCTACATTGTTTTCATAGATATGGGAACATATAAAGCACTCAATTGTTTCCAAAATTCACTACTTTTCTCTTTAAGAAAAAAAATGACCTTTTGCTCACCTTTGATCTTCTCATAGCTTTTCCTACTTACTACATTTGTAGATGCCACAAAAAGATTCACTGCTTTCTTTCTTTAAACTCTTTCTTTACCCTCTCTACCCTCTAAAACTGTTGAATAAGTTCTTTACTGCCTTTGGCAGACACTAGCTTCCAGCAGCCATCAAGATAGTTAAGTTCTAAAATAAATAAATAAATAAACAAATAAATATAGGTAAGTTCTCACAATTACTATAATTTGCTCTATTTAGCTTTGTAATCTGTATTTGGAAATTATTATCCATATCCTCTCTTCAATCTAACATCTGTAGATAGTCATCAGACAACCAAATAATTTTTATTTGAAAATTTTAGGAACCCTTCAGAAACTGAGACTCAGGAAAGTAAAGGGTTTTATTCAACGTCACAGAGCTGGGCAGATAGAAAAGTCAAAGTTCTTGACGCCAAGGGCATCTTCCATTGCAAAACAAGACCTCTCATAAATTTCAAGTGCACATCTTTCCCTTCTTGTTTTATCCTCAGCCAAATGCTCTTTCCACATTAAAGTGTACTTATTCCATGAAACCCATTCTTGGACACACTCGCCCATGCAGTAGGTATTTATAGAACACTTACCAAACAGTATTGCAGTTGCCTATTTGTGAACAATTTTAATAGTACGACCTATCTTTCATCCACTACACCACTAAGAATCTACAATGTCAAAATCTGTAACAGCCAAAAATGTGTTATATTAAACTATGAAATCCAACTTATAAATATGAAGTACAGCATAAATTATGATCCATCAACATAATGGAATAGTATAGAGCCATTATGTTATCATTCTGAATGCTACCTAGAAAGATGGAGAATATTTATTACATAACATTAAGAGCAAGACAGAAAGCATAGGTAAATAAAATTATAATCCTATAGATGTTTGGGGGATGTGGAAGAGGCCAGGAAGAGAATATATAAAAATGTGTTAAGTAAGTAAGATTGTGGGTAATTATTTTCCCTCTTCAAAGTTTCTCTTCAATCTTATATAGATTTTTTTAACGTCAGACCTTTTTTAGAGGAAATTACAATTAGATAATAATAATCTCTTGTTTTGCACTTACAGTCTATATTGTAATATTTCATTTTGCCCAATCCTACAAATTGGTTGATACTGAAGCTAGAGCACAGACTACACTCTCTGTTTTATAAAAACACAGATGAGACTATGCTTTTCACACTCACAGGAAAAATTACAAGAACAATAACATAAACCAAGTATTTTAGAAGGATTTTTGTTTCTAACTCTCATGATCATCCTTCAAAAACTGTGTAATACTCACATACACATTCTAACCAGGTAATTTTCTTGAGGGTTGCCAAATACAGGTTTTTTCCCACAACCAACGTAAACCAAGATGGGCCAATCAGTCTTTCCTCAGCATTTATTAAATTGGAGCTTGAGAAGAAATCCAGTCCCTTTCTGGTGGCCAATGTGTCTCAGAGATTTAAGAAATAGGAGCTGGTGGTAAACAAGTTTCCAGCCATGTCAAACCAGACAGTCTAAGAAAATGAAGCTGCCTAGAATGTAACAGAATCTTGCAGATGGAAAGGGACAGTTCTCTTGACATTACAGTCTCTGGTGTCAGTAATCCCTAAGCTTCAACTGCACTCATTTCTGAAGTTCACTGAATTGAGGAATTTCTACTTTTATTGGTTGCCTAAGTTAGAGTTAGCCTCCTATCACTTGAAATAAAAAGGTCATGTCTAATACAGCAGATGTTACTATTCCCAATTTATACATAGGAAACCTAAGTTTCAGAAAAATTAAGTAAGATTACAAAGTCAGTAAGCTTTGGCCTTGAAGCACAAATCTTTTCTGTAAAAACAAGTTGCATCTCAGGAAAGAAAAAAAAGGCAGCTAAATTAATAAAAGGCATAAAAAGGGGAAAAAATAAAACATAAGCAGAAGTATAGCAAATGGAAAAAAATGTTGTAAAAATACCAGTAAAAATAATAAAAATAATTATAAACATATACTTAAATATTTAAAAATATGTATACCTAACAACATCATTTATGTCTGGCTGAAACCGAGAAAAGACCAAGTGTTTCTGTATGAAGTTAGGAAATAAACTTTTGAGAACAAGTGATTCCATCTTAGTGCTTCCTTGATCCGGGAGAAACTTAACGCATCTTGCTGGCTCAGGGTCTCTCACATGGGCCTCTCCATAGAGGATATCAAATATAGCAGCTTGCTTCAGAACAAGCAAGCAAAAAGACAAAGGAGAGTGCTAGAAAGAGAGAGTTTTAGCAAGATTAAGGTCATGGTCTTTTGTAACCTAGCTATAAGGGACATACCATGTTTTCCCATATTCTGTTCTTTAAAGGTCACTAGGTCCTGCCCACAGTCAATGATTACTCAAGGGCATGATTATTAGGAGGTGGTAAGCCGTATCAGAACCTGCCTACCATTCTATTGTTACCTCAAATGATGACGGTTCTTATAATGGATAAAGTCTTAGGGTCACTGAAATATAGTAGGAGGCACTCAGTAAATATTTGTTGAATGATTAACATGAACGAAAAAGATAAAATGTTACTGTCCTTTTTCACAGAATCAGTTATAATTTTCCTATGTTCTCAATATTTCCAAATGTTTCTGACCATCTCTGTGATTATACAAACTTCCCAAAAATTGATATTCTAAAAGCACAAATCACAGAAACAATATAATCAGCCTGGTGTTTCATTATGATGTCATATAATGGCAGAATAACCAGCACTGTTTGTTTTTCTTCAGTGCAATACTGACCTGTGCTCACTCAATAAACAAATCAACATTTCCATCTCAAAGAACTCATTCAGGAAGATTAGCAATCCAAAAGATACATCAAGAGCTAATAATAGGGGTGCCTGGGTGTCTCAGTGGGTTGAAGCCTCTGAAGCCCCACATTGTGCTCTCTGCTCAGCAGGAAGCCTGCTTCCCCTCCTTCTCACTCTGCCTGCCTCTCTGCCTGCCAAATAAATAAATAAAAATCTTTAAAAGAGCTAATAATATGCTAAAACCACATAGTACCATGGCAATTTTTACCCCATTAAGAAGTGGTAAGACTTTTTCCCCCTTTACTTGTTCTAACTATTGGCATCACTGTTTACACATGCACTGACTTCTGCCAAGAACTCTAATTGGACAAGAGTGTGACTACAGAACCACTGCAGCCCCAAGTCTAACAGAGCAAAGAAGCAGAGTGTTTTTATCTAAACTGGTACCACTAAAATATGCTTATCATTCTTATAGAGCTGGGTTGTTTTTTTTTTCCCCCCAAGAAAATATACTGTCTTTGTAAAGAAATGACAAAGTCAGCATGTGTGATACGTGGAGTCTCTGGACTAGATGTTCTTCCAAGAAAGTCTCCTTCCTTCGCATGCAAGAAAAGGGTCTGCTTTGGAGAAGCACCAGGGAAGTGACAAAAAAAATAATACATGAGGTATAATATTTGGCCATATTGTGTATAGGGCTAGAAGGAAAGATGCAATAAAAGCCTAGTGTAGCTGACTTCAAAAGGCTTAAAAGACAGATAAACTGAGTGTGCAGAAAAACATGACAGTAGCTTTACTAGAGAACAGGAATTTTGAAGATATTTTAAAAGACGTGATGTCTAAGTAGGTCTCATAATTTCATAGGAATGTTGCATGCTGTTTTTCATACCTGTAAGTTCCCCGAGGGCAGGAACAGAACATTATTTTTCTGTGTATATCCAAGTATGGAATCCTATACAGGAGGTGATTGGTAAATAAATAATAATAAAGCTAACATTTATTGACTACTTAGATAACCAGATTCTCTGTTACAAGTTTAACACAGATTACCCAACTAAATCTCCACACCACTTTAAATAGCTATTATCATAACCCCATGTTATAGGTGAGGCAATGAAGGCTTGCAGAGGTAAAGTGACTTTCCTAGGTTCATAAAGCTATAATCCGTGGAGCCAAGATTCAAGCCCAGGTAGGTGATTTCAGAGCCTTAACCTAAACTCTTACCTACACTGGATATCTGCAAACCTGAATTGCTGTTCTTAGTTATGGAGGGGAATGATGGGTGACTTCTGGATTCTATTTTATAAGATTTTGTTTCTCACAAGTCACAGACAAAAAAGAACAATTTTCTGACAGAAGTGGGCTTCCTTTTACAAAAAAGGTACTAAGGAGATCACTTCTTGTTCTCACTCCCACCACCCACCATACGGATGAAGAGGGTGATTAAGAAAACAGAGGGCCACTGAGAAGTAACCCTTGCCTAAAAGGATTAGTGCGTGCGCCTGCGTGTGTGTGTGTGTGTGTGTGTGTGTGTGTGTGTGTGTGTGTATATCTGGGTGTGTTTAGTTTGGCAAAATGGAACAAGACTGGGGGTGGAGTAGTGGGGAAGGAGAGAGAGATGGGTTGCAACAAACCTCACTTTAAATAGTAAAGCCTTCCTCCCTCAGGTTAAATTTATTACTCATTCACAACTCTGCATTACTCTGATCAGTTTGTTTTAGGACTGAAAGAATTCCTGCTGCTCTGGCCAAAGAAAATGACTTGCACCTGAGGACAAAGGCTCTGATGATAAAGTAGTTGTATTCATCAACTCAGACAGCTATAACAAAATACCATAGTCTGGGTGCCTTACACAACAGAAATTTATTTTCTCACAGTGCTGGAGCCTGGAAGTCCAAGACCAGGGTGCCAGCATGGTAAGGTTCTGGTGAGAGCTCTCTTCTTGGCCTGCAGATAGTCTTCTTTTTGCTGTATCCTCACATGGCCTTTCCTCTGTGCTTGTATGTGGAAAGCGAGATCTCTTGACTCTTCATCTTCATATAAGGTCACAAATTCCATGGGATTAGGACCCCATCCTTATAATCTCATTTAACCTTAATTACGTCCTAAAAGTCCTATCTCCAAATACAACCATATTGGGAGTTAGAGCTTCAGTACCAATTTGGGGGAGACAATATTCTGTCCATAGCAGTAGTGGTAGTAAGTTCTGAGAAAGAAGATGGACTTACAACACCCATCGCACACTTTTTCTTTTCCCCACTTCTGCCAGAGCTCCAAATAAGTCAAGGACTGTTACACAGTTGAAAAAAGATGCCCAAAAAGGTATTGTTACTAACTTGCCAAAAAGATGCCTGGTGCGCAGGGGGGTTGCTCTTAACAGAAGAGAGCTGATAGCATGTAGCAGGATTGAGTTGGCAGTTCTGAGACACTCAAAGAAAGTCTTCACTTGTAAGATACCAGTGGGAATTAGAATTCATTGATGCTCCCCTTGGTTCTTGGAATAGCTGTCTTTCCATGTGACCGGAACCTTGCCGACTTGGCCTTATGGCAACATGGATATGTGCAATCTAGTTCTGCCATTGTGATCACAACCCTTTGGCCTTATTAATGTCAGTTTAACTCACCATGCTTCTATCTGCAGCAGGGATCTGGGCAAACTCAGCCAATAATGCACCAAACTGTGTTCACACTGCCTGAGCCTGGTTCCTTCTGTCCCCCAACCCAGGTCTGTGCACTGTGATATTCTATATTACCCACCCAGCTCTACTTAAGACTTGTGGGCCTACTTGGTTAAGAGCAAAAGAACACAACTCCACACTGATGGAGTGGAAAGGATAGACTATTTTGAAGCTTTAGGAATTGGGGGAGATAGGTAAGACTTACTTGGATGATACTTACTCACACGGTTTTTGCCAGGATTAAAAATGTAATACTAGCGGGGCACCTGGGTGGCTCAGTGCTTAAGCCTCTGCCTTCAGCTCAGGTCATGATCTCAGGGTCCTGGGATCGAGTCCCGCATCGGGCTCTCTGCTCTGCGGGGAGCCTGCTTCCTCCTCTCTCTCTGCCTCTGCCTGCCTCTCTGCCCACTTGTGATCTCTCTCTGTCAAATAAATAAAATCTTTAAAAAAAAAAAAAAAAGAAAGAAAGAAAGAAATGGAGGAAAAAAGCTAGGGTTGTTGACGGTATAAAAAAAAAAGGTAATACTAGCAAACTTCTGACTATAATGTCAAACCTATAATAAGCACTCTACAAGCAGTAGTACTATTAAGAAGAATCATGAAGATGGAGGAAAATAGCACGAAGAGTTTGAGGAGGGATATGTGCAGGAAAATGGGAAAGCTTAAGAATCTTCACTGGGAGCCCTAATGGCACAAAATATATCACTAAAACTCTTCTTGATTAAACACTTATGATAGCAGGGGCACCCGGGTGGCTCAGTCAGTTAAGCAACTACCTTCAGCTCAAGTCATGATCCCAGGGTCCTGAGATCAAGCCCCACATAGGGCTCCCTGCTCAGCAGGGATCTGGCCATTCCCTCTGCCACTCCCACAGCTTATTGTCTCTCTCTCTTTCTCTCTCTGTGCTTTCTCTCTCAAATAAATAAACAAATAAAATCTTTTTAAAAAAATAAATAAATGCTCATGATTACAAGATACCAAAGTTTCTTCAAAAATGACAGCATCAGGCCACCTGGGTGGTTCAGTCAATTAAGCGTCTGCTTTGGTTCAGGTCATTATCCCAGGATCCTGGGATCAAGCCCTGCATCAGGCTCTCTGTCCAGTGAGAAGTTTACTTCTCCCTCACCCTCTGCCTGCCATCAGCCTGCTTGTGTGTGTACTCTCTTTCTGTCAAATAAATAAATAAATAAATTCTTTTAAAAAATGACAACACTAAAAGCATTAGGTAGAACACAGTGAGCTTCAAGTTTTAAAAGTCACCAACTGGTTGAAATTACTTTCTGACATTCCCAAGTGTTCTTTATTCCCTATGCTTTCATTTTTCTATAATAGAAAGTAAATCTTCAGATTGATTTCAGAATAGATATTTTTCTATGCCTTTTGTAACTTTGGTGTAGAAAGCCTACTGATACCTCCGAAGGAATATAATGAAAGAGAGTGCTTCCTTCATTTTGAAATAGGAGATAAGGTATAGCGTTGATGGTACCCACTGAGGTGACAGGCTATACTTCTAATCAATTTACCATTTGCTGAGCATCCCTAAGTGCCAGCCCTGTGTGAATGCTAAGGACACTGAATTAAAGGAGTCCTTTTGGGGATAACTGTACTCTCCAAGTCTGCACTGGCATAATATCCTCTTTCATTCCCTCTACACTTCCTTCTATTCTCATAATCCTCCTCCATTCTTCTTTCCAAAAAAACCCTGAAACCTCTTGTCCCTCACAATCTACCCTGACTCTTATGGATCCAGAGGTCTCATTCTTATGTCTATGAGCACAAGACAGCATATCTTCTCGCCTTTCTCACAGATTCCCTATAAGCATTAATACCATTTGGTTCTAGATTGCTCCTCATTTTCCTCCCTTAAAACATTAGAAATAAGTCAAGCAGAGAGAGTCAATTATCATATGGTTTCACTTATTTGTGGAGCATAACAAATAACATGGAGGACAAGGGGAGATGGAGAGGAGAAGGGAGTTGAGGGAAATTGGAAGGGGAGGTGAACCATGAGAGACTATGGACTCTGAAAAACAACCTGAGGGGCGGGGAGTGGGAAGTTGGGGGAACCAGGTGGTGGGTATTAGAGAGGGCACGGATTGCATGGAGCACTGGGTGTGGTGCAAAAACAATGAATACTGTTACGCTGAAAAGAAATAAAAAATTTTTTAAAAACCATTAGAAATATTTCAGAGTTAACAAATATTCCTTGGTTTTCCACTACTTGCAAAGTAATCTAAATATTTTCTCATACCACCAGTGGTTGCCTTTGAATCACTCTTAGGGGAATCTCATATATTTTTCTGCATAGAGTCCAAAGAGATGACAAGTTGAACATCAGTTAGCAAAATGTAGCCACTGGAATCCTGGGAGCACAGCTCTACAAAGCACTAACCTTGTCCCATTTAGCACGTTAGTGAGAAATATATGAAATTAATACCTTTCATTCTATTTGAGGCAACAGTATGAGTATAAGGCGAGTACTACATAAATATAAGCGTTTTCTACCTTATGTCTTTCTAATGTATGTATACTTTAGGTTACATTGCAGTGAAACTGAAAATAACTCAAATTTGATTGTTTTAAGTACTTGGAGATGATAATGTATGTCCCCCTCAAAACAAAATTAGAAATGAAGGTTAAATTGAGTATTAAATTTCAATGGATCAAAGTATCAATGATGTATAAAACTCTAAGGCTAGCAAGACCTGTTTAAATACATTATCATATCCAAAGAAAGGAAGTATAATCAGAAGACTAGTTAACTACAGGAGCAGAATCACAGAGAAAAATACTGATGTGAGTAGGAGGAATTTTAGCCTACAGAATTTCAACAACATCAGTATTTTTACTAAACATTGTTTTGGATCCGAGGACACCATAGTGAACAACGAAGATAAGGTCCTGCTCCCAAAGACCTTACATTCTAGATGGAAGGGACAAACAAGAAAGAAAGAAATGAGACATTCTAATTGTTAGAAAGTTCCATGAAGAAGACAAACCAGAGAATAATGGTATGATAAAACATAGTGTGCGTAGGCAGGGAAGGAATATTTATACTGGTTGGTGGGGGCACCTGGTTGGCTCAGTCGGTTAAGCATCTGCCTTTGGCTCAGGTCATGATCCCAGGGTTTTGGGATTGAGCCCTGCGTCAGGCTCCCTGCTTAGCAGTGAGTCTGTTTCTCCCTTTATCTCTGCTGCTCCACCTGCTTGTATGCTCTCTTTGACAAATAATTAAATAAAATCTTTAAAAAAATTTTTTTTTTAAATTAGTTTGTACAGGTTTGGATGAATATAGAAAAGAATTTTTCAAAGGCAGTTACTTAAGTGGGATAAAGTTTATTTTTCTGTCATTTAAAAGAAGCCTAGAAATAAACAATCCTGGGCTACTTGACGGACTCTCAAATTCATCAGAAACTCAGGTTTTCCAGATCTCTGCTCCACAATCCCTAGTAAATGCCCTTCCCCCATGATCCAAGATGGCTACTGGAGCCCAGTCACCACATTTGATATTCCAGGGAACAAGATGGAAAGAGGGAAAGAGAAGGACATATCTTTTTCCTTTCAGGTACTGTTTTCAAAGCACCACATTGCACTTTGTTTTATATTTCCTTGGTCAGTTATAGGACAATATCCAGCTGTAAAGAGAGGCTGGGTAATATGGCTATGTGGCACCTAACAAGGGAAGAAAGGGAGAAAAGATATTGGGAAGCATACAGTATTCTTGCTGAAGGTGTTCTAGAAAGGCCTCATATGGCCTGAAGCCTTGATGATGAGAAGGACACAGCCATGAAAAAAAGTGGACATAGAACATTTCAATCAGAGTAAAGGACGAGAGCAAAATCCCCAAAGTGGGAATGAACTCTACATATCTCTGGAATCAAAAGAAAGGGCACTGAAAACATTAAATGAGGGAAAGTGTGCTACAGCATGAAATCAGGAGATTGGCATGTTAGACCTTATGATAGGTCACAGTGATAAATTTAGATTGTGAACATTTTCAGTCCTCTTAGAAGGACTGTCCTCAGTATGATAAGGATGCATAAGTTCATCTTAGCTGGAGACCATCAAACATCTGATTTATCTAGATACCTTGTGGTGGTATCTAAGTACCTTGTGGTACATACCCACTCAGCAGTCTTATTCTACAAGCTCCATCAATAAAGTGGTTTCTGATTTTTGAGTCTCACTCTTCCTTCCCCTAACTTCCTTAGCAACTTTTCTCAATGATTGCATTGGAGTGCTTGGGTTTTAAGATCATGGAGGCATGTCCTGAGCAGAAATACAATTCAAGGTAGTTAAATCTTAAATTCCCTCAAAATAAACAATTGGCCAAGTAATATAAGATTTCATTCTCAGCATCCAAGAAAAATATTCAGAAAAGACTCTCTTAACCTTTGTTTGCAATAAAATAAACAGCTCAACAGTTCCCCTTCTGTTTCTCCCACATTTCATATAGGGGTTTGTGGGAAGTGTTCACATCTGCAGAGAGAAGAAAGGGAGCAGCTGGAGAGGCTGTCTCATCTTCCAGCATTTGCTCTCTGTAAGCTTTGACAGTCTGAGTCACAGATCTCCCAGAAAGTTTAGCTGTTTAAAGACGAATCTAGATTCCCAAGAGGAGATCAGTAGGGCTGTTAATAAAATAATACCCTATAAGGCTAGTATCTTAGAGGTTTTTCATTGTCTCCATAAATGTCACTCACACACACACACACACACACACACACACACACACACACACACACATATACACAAAAACTAAACCAGGCTAATTAATTTATATGTGACATAATTTTTAATTCATTTGTAGAACCTAGCTGGGAATTGTAGAGAACAAGTTAAAGTCAAGGATTAGTCAAACCAATAATAGAGTTAACAACAACAAAAATTCAAGGAAAATGAGGTCACACAAAAAACTGTGGGACAAAAGAGAAGCTGATGATGGGACGCTTGGGTGGCTCAGTGGGTTAAGCCTCTGCCTTTGGCTCTGGTCATGATCTCAAGGTCCTGGGATCGAGCCCCACATCGGGCTCTCTGCTCCAAGGGAGCCTGCTTTCTCCTCTCTCTCTGCCTGCCTCTCTGCCTGCTTGTGATCTCTGTCTGTCAAATAAATAAATAAAATCTTAAAAAAGAAAAAATAGAAGCTGATGCAATAGGAAAAGTTAAACTTCAATTAAATGCATGTAACAATGAATCCTGGAACACTGAAAAAAAATTACCAAATAAATACATAAATCCATGAAAAATTACAATTATTATTCATGCTCTCTACTATTGGGCATTTACTACATTCTAGGCAATGTGCTAAACACTTAAATTACCTTATTTCATTTAAAATAATAATGTCAAGAGACAGGTGCTCTTATTACACCTATTTATAGTTAAAGAAACAGCACAGAGAGATTAAATATTTTGCTAAGTCTGAGAACTAGTATGTGATGGGGCCGGATTCAAACCAGATCTCTCTGACTCTAAACCCATGCTCTACCATCTTCTTATGCTTTTGTGATGCTCATACGCCACAGGACTTAGGAAAGAGGAGAGAGGAAAAATATAAAATTAAGCTATGTTAGTATTGAAAGTTTACAATATTTCTATGGATTATATTCTTATCACAGCTCACCTGGAGTATAATGTCATATTTAAGAACGAAATTTAAAGACACAGACTTGCAGAGTTAGGAGATACTGGCTCGCACCACTCCTGGCTATGTGACCTTGGCTAGCTCCATAAGAACCTCAATTTCTCCATGGGAAAGTGAGACAAATGTTTACTTTTGATGTGAAGATTGAAGATAATGTGTGTGAAGTGAAAATCACAGTGTCTAGCATATAGCAAGAAGAAAAGGCACTAAAAATATGGCACTAAAAATAAATACATTTATTACCATTATTATCCTGGGAGAAAGAGAACTAGGATATTGATCGTGCTTTCTGAATATTAGCCCAAGACGTGAATTCACACTTTCTAAGGGAGTCCTTTCATTATTGCTTTGCATTCCACTACAAATTACAATTCATACCAGGCTTAAAGTTGGGCTCTTCTAAGGCAAACAAGATAAATCTTATAAATCTAGTAATTTCACATTCCCCAGAGAATGGAGAGGGATTCTCTCCAATCTCTTATCAAAATTATCTCTGAAAAAAACAGCCAGTGGGAAAGGAGTCCCAGCGGCTGCTGATGTGCTGCCAAGTCCAACACCCGAATCTCTTCAAAGGTTTAGCCCATAAAGAATTATCTCTTTCTGGCTTGACTGACAGCATTTATCTTGGATTTCAAAGCATCAAAATACTGCTGGTGCCCAAGATGTTCATGAAATGATTCTAATGTGTTCGATGATCTACATTTGAAAGGTTGTATTCCCGAAGCTGATAAACTGAAGCAAACCTTATAGGTTTTTTTCAGTATATAAATTTTCAGTATATAAATGCCATCTGCATTCAAAAAAAGCAACTATTATTCACATCTGCAGAGGCATTTATACTCTAAAGCCAACTCACAGAGGATTGGGGGGTGGAGGCCTTCACGTAGATGGAGACAACTAAGTAGACCTTAGAAACACAGGAAAACTGCCATTCAGCTCATCCTTACTTCTAAATCCTAAAAGAGTTCTGGGGACAGAAGAATAGGGCTGTAAAGTAGAAGCCAGTATTCTTCCTCTTTCTACTGCCACCATTAGAAACCAGTATGCTTCTGTGTACTATTTTTCCATAGGCATACCCTGGCCTCAGATTCTACCAATCAGAAGTCTCAGACACCACTTCCTCCATGAAATCTGCTTCTTTTCTGCTAAGATCATATCCATCAGACTTAAAATCTGGACTTGATTCACCAAAGTACTTCCAAAGAAGTGAGACCAACACCATGAGTGGTAAGAGAAGTCATTAAATAGCATTGGATCACATGGTGAGAAAGTCATTCCATTTTCAATTCTTTTTCTGATTTTCTGATTTATTAAGAAGCAAGTCCCAGAGCCCTGCTATAATGTCATTAGCATGTCTCCAACACTTGCTAAGCTTTCTTTTTATAAGGACTCAGTCTCAGCGCCAAGGAACACGCAACAGTACCTACACAGAATTTAATAACATTATTTTGTTTATACTATCTCTATTTTTAGTTACTCTTTTTATGGCAAGGGAACTAGTTTTCCATTTATAGTAGTAAGATAAAATTTACTTTCTTAATTCAATTATTTGAATTATTAAAGTTAAAAAGATGAATCAACTATAAAACTGATAGGCTGATAAGGGGGAAATTATGAAGGTGGATTGAAAATGATTAAATTTGGGAGATACTAGTTACCATGTAATTGCAAAAAAGGATGTTTAAAAATATATCCTCTACTCCCCCAATCTATAGTCCCACAGCTCTGTTTGTACTTGTAATAAAGCATGAATTTAAAAAAAAAAAAAAGCATGAATTCATCTTCTTTGGATTATAGTTAGCTATATAAATTTCTCATTTTCCCTAAATGGCTCCTAGAAATCCTGCCCATTTTTATAGATCCCCTCTATATTATACAGAGGGTAATTCTGTGTAAATGTTTGTTGAATTGGGAACCTAATTCACATGCGTTCCAGCTGTAGAATACTGGTAGTCACTTTAAGTATCCTCAGGACCAACAAAGCATAAGATTTCTCTACAGCACACGACTTTCATTACTTTTATTAAAGATCAATCAATAAACAATCAAGAGAGACTTACTAAACTTCCATCATGCTAAAATCCTTTGGGATATGCATAAAAAACTAACAAGACACTTCTATAATTTTTGATGATTATAAAAGTTAAATAAACTAATTGTAGACGATTTAGATGATACAAAAGGCAAAGGCAAAGAGGTCCAAAAAAATAGAAAAAAAACCCACAATTTCCACATCTGCAGAGAACTACTACTAACATTGTAGAGTGTTTTCTTTGCTGGTTTGTTTTCAGCACTGAGAATGCATTTGTGTTTCAAACGGTGTCCCTGTCTTTCATCTTACTCATCTTCACATTCACTCTTGGGCCACCTTGTTTTGTACTTGGTTTCTATGTACCAGCAACATGAATGACTAGAAATGTAGAAACATCAAGAAATACAGAAGTATGGATATAAATGACCCTGGTAGACTTTTTGCCCAGTAGAGGCATTCCATGACTTAAAAGGAAACATAAGAAGTTTTTAAAAAGATGTGTTAACATGTTTCTTTAGATGGAGAACAGTAATGATGGCAGTTTTCAATTAAGGATCAGTCAGAGAACCATAGACTGTAGGCTGGAAAAAGGTTTCAGAAATGCCTTTATAGACTAGGAACCAAAGGTCAAGATAGTTAATGACCTAGTAAAGAACACTCATTAGTAACAGCAGGCTTTATTATCTAGATACAACACCAGATGGAAATAAAATATTTCACATTCTAATGTAAGTCAATGGGAAACACAGGTGAATATTCACACAAGCTAATAAAAGCATATCTATTACTAAATGAGGAACACTGACATGGCCCAATAAATCCACAAAATATGAAAGTTTTTCCCCACCCCAGTGTCCGTCCAGAGACTTGTCACCATCACCTTCCTGAATTTTTATTTTACTCTTCTCTGAACTACCTACCACGTCCAATTGTGTGTTTTATTTTCTATTTTCCTTCCCATGAATGTGTAATATAAGCAATTCCTATTTAAAGTTTTCTGTACAGAGATGCAAGCTCTTTGGGGGGAAAATCGCTGTTACATATTATGTATGACTAAGTTTATTGAAATTGTAATTAGATTAGTATTCTTTGGCATTACTTTCATTTTGGCCCTTTTCTCAACTAACAGTTTATTTAAATAATAACATGAACACCATATTATCTCCAAGTATCAAGCATCTGACACTGCCATATTACTAATTATACTTTATTTCTTAAAGCACCTTCCTTCCCCTCCTCAGTATTCTTCTAGTCTGGTTCTCTCACCATCTAGAACCTCTATACTGTCTAATTTTGGGTACCACGTCCCCCTCCCTACCCTCTAGATGTTGGTATTCCCCAAGGATCTGTCTCTAGCCTCTGTTCTTATCTCTATTAAAACCCTCTACTCCTAGAGATTGTATCCACCTACATGACATTTGTTATCCCATTTATTAGTCAACTGTTAATTAAACCTTTCAAGCCCTGACTTCTCTCTCAAGTTCCAGTCACATCTTAAGATGCCTGCAGAACATCTCCAATTATAGTCCTGCTAGCATCATATAAATAACCCACTTTTTCTACACTTGTCTCACAATCAACTGTTAATCCCTAGTTTCTCTTTCTTTCTTAATAGAGGTAAACCATTTTCCTAGATGACTCAAAACCCGGGAATTACTCTTGGTTTATCTTTCCTGCCCATTACATTTAATCCTCACCAAGTACTGTTAATTCTTTCTTCCTTGATCTTCTTCCTAATATTCATAACTTGCTTTCCATGTTTTCATTTCCAGACAGGGCAATCTCATGCCTTGACTACTGCAATATCTCTCTTACTAGTCTGTCAACCACTTCTCCCCTATTCTGCACATGACCACCGGAATAATCTTCTGAAAACACTATTTTCATCATGTAATTCCTTCGATCAAACTATCTTTAATAGGTATTATGGACTAAAAAACAAAGTTCAGATTTCACATTCAGGTCCTCTACAATCTATTTCCACCAAAGATTCTTATTTTGGGATTGTAAGAAATGGCACAGGAAAGTAGAAGGACAACTGGACTCTGAGTGAGGTGATAAGGTGTTAAAATACCAGTTCCTGCTGCTTGTTAATTATGTGATGTTGGGCAAGTTACTTAACCTCTATGAATCTATTTCCTTATCTATCACAGAAAGATAAGTAATAAGGTTTTCATATAGTTGGAGGCAATATAAATTCAGTAAAAGCATAATTAACATGCTTGATGCATGGTAGACATTCACTTGGAAGTCAGCTGAATCTGAATATAAGGTCTCTTCTGCCTCTAAAATTGAAGGTTACCCTTCCCTAATCAGTCTTTCTACTCCAGTCCAACTCCTATAGTCACTTCTCCCAAACACAAAAACTCTTCCATTTTTTGTGACCCTCCTCCACACCTACACAAATATTATCATCCTTCAAGTTCTTTTCAAAACTTGCCCCACTTTGTAACGTCTGTAATAAAACCTTATTTAAAAACAGTCACTGACTCGGGGCGCCTGTGTGGCTCAGGGGGTTAAGCCACTGCCTTCGGCTCAGGTCATGATCTCAGGGTCCTGGGATCGAGCCCCACATCGGGCTCTCTGCTCAGCCGGGAGCCTGCTTTCCCCTCTCTCTCTGCCTGCCTCTCTGCCTACTTGTGATCTCTCTCTCTGTCACATAAAAAAATAAATAAAATTAAATTAAAGAAAAAAAAAAAACAGTCACTGACTCTTCTAAGCACTCAACTCTCTTAACTTACTGGCTGTCTTGTCCCACGAAGTTTTCATGTATTCAGAACATATCACCCTCACAGTATTACATGTTCTTTGAGCGCTACCATTCTGCATTGTTCTTCTTTGTATGTTTCATTCATTCAATCACTCGTGGGAAGTCCTTGTTGATGAGCACTGAATTACACTGAGTTCTAAAGGATTAATAAAAGTTGGTCAGCCAAATAGAGGGAGGAACACCTTCCAGGTGAAAAGAATAGCTACTGTGAAGGTCTTGGGGCCAGAAACAGCTTGGTTTCTGGTAACAGTATGGTAAATTAAAAAATAGATGAGGTAGAGAAACAAAAAGGAGCCAGACTAAAATAAGGTGGGCGAGAAAAGGAAGTATTTCTTTATTTTTTTAAAGGTACCAGTAATACACTGAATTATAGTTGTTAATTATAATTGTTAATACCATAATGAAAAGACTTTAGAGGTAGCAGTATGAAAGTTGCCAGGGTGGTTTAAAAAAAAAAAAAGAAGAAGGCTATTAAATGGTGGTGCTTTTTTAAATTATAGCTTTTCTACTGACCAATGGCCAAGGTCCCTCATCTATTCCCTCCCTAGTACTCCCCCTCAATTCAGATGACCTTTTTTTTTTTAACTTGATGATACAGGTTTGATTTTAATCACTTAAAGTAAAGCAATGTTTTAATCTTCATACTAATGATGCAGGGCTAATCTTAGAAGAGCAGGAAGGCAGGTTTTGCTTGCAAGCAGAAAAGTGACAGTTTTTTTGTTTTTTGTTTTTTAGAGTAGGCTCCATGCCCAGTGTGGAGCCCAACAGAAGGCCTTGAACTCAGGAGATCAAGACCTGAGCTGAAATCAAGAGTTGGATGTTCAACCAAGCCAGCCAGGCACCCCTGCCTCTATCTCATTGGTCTCATTGGTATATTTTACTTTCTGACAGTGCCTACTTTATGAACAGTCAGTAAATCTAATCTTGACAATTTTTTTAAAGATCTTGTTTTTTTATTGGATAGAGAGAGAGCGCACGCAAGCAGGAGGAGCAGCAGCAGCAGGAGAGAAAAAAAGAGGCTCTCTGATGAGCCCTATAAGGGGCTCAAGCCCAGGACCTTGGGATCATGACCTGAGCAGACGGCAGACACTTAACTGACTGAGCCGCTCAGGCACCCCAAGACATCCTTTTGTTACCCATCAACATTTTACAAATTGAAATCATCTTCTACCTTAAACTTTCTATTGGAGTGCTGTGTAGACCTCCTTCTAGGCTGGAGTTCAGATCATGCAGATCATGAATCTTTCAGGCTATGAGAAAAAGTTAGGGTTTTATGAAAGGGAGTGTATGATCTGGTTTGCATTCTAAGATCATCCCCTGCCATATGAACCATGCTTTAGAGGAGAGAACAGAGAGGAGAAGGTGGTATACTCCAGAACGTTTTCTTCTGAGCTTTTACCTTCAGTTTCCATGAAAGCTGAAGCTCAAAAGATGATAGGAACACCGGAGCTGGTTTAAGCTAAGAAGCAATAGAATATCCCAGAAACAGCTTAGCACAATCCCATTAGTCCCATCCCAGTCATGTCTCAAATGTGGCTCTGCCGTGGAGCTTATGATACTGTAGAGTCTATAACAGACATAAAGAAGGCATATTTTCTTCTCTTCATTTAGGCCAGTGGAAGTCTTCCTTCTACAGGTTTTCCCTTATCTAACCCTTGAGCAATTGCAATGTGAACTGTCTCCAAACCATCTGAATTTGAAACTTCCCTCTGTTTTGTCTCAGCACAAATACAGACTCTTTCTGGGAAAATCTGAGGCAAGCTCATGAGATATTTGCATGTTTTATTTAGTTTTTCAAGTGGAAAAAAACAATAGACATTTCCCTGTTTAAAAGAAAAAAACAAATCTGTTGACTTACATACAAATAACTCAAACCAGCTGACCTTTAAAATGTCAAACTTCACATGTGGTCAAGTCTCAGACAGACTCTAAGCTAAGTTTGGAAAAAAAAATTAAATAATGAACTGGTAAAGCAAATAAAATAAAATATTTAGATGATGATTCAGTTGAGTAACCACTAGTGACCCCAAACTGCCACTTGTTATGGATAGATGCCTCATAAGATTTTAACTTGGGAGAGTTCAGAAATGACCCAATTATGGTGGGTGTCTTTCCAAACTGACCAGGGGCTAGAATCAAGAGCAGAGGGAGAAGCTGATCCACTCAAGATTGAAATGCTCAGGCCTTAGGGAATACCAGAAACAAGTCTATTGTGCACATGACTCATTTAGTCCTGGCTTAAATAATGAATATTTTAGATCACGGACTGGCCAAAACCTTTATAGGACTGAAAACTTAGTCCTACATATCTCTCACCATGTAATTCAAAATAAAAACAATTGGGGCACCTGGGTGGCTCAGTCAGTTAAGCGTCTGCCTTTGGCTCGGATCATATCCCAGGGTCCTGGGATCAAGCCCCACATGGAGCTCCCTGCTCAGCAGGGAATATGCTTCTCCCTCTGCCTTCCCCTTCTTCTCTGCTCATGTTCTCTCTCATTCTATCTCTCTGTCTCTCTCTCTCTCAAATGAGTAAGTAAAATCTTTTTAAAAATAATAAAATAAAAATAATTATTAACCTGTAAAGGGAAACAAAGTATAAGGAAGCCCAACAAATTTCTTATTTTCTCCATGATGGCCACTTTTTGTCTTTTTTAAAAAAAGATATTAATAATTTTTCTCATTGACTTTTTTTTTGCTAGCACCCTAAGCATATGCTTAGTTTGTCTTCTGGGTTATCAGCACTGTCTGGATCCCCATAGCTATGTTGTTCAGGTTTCTTATCATTAACTTCCCTGACTTATATAAAGTTACTACAGATCTTCCTTGACTTAGGGTAAACCCATGTAAGTTGAAAATATCCAGTCAAAAATTTTAACTTAAACTTTTTGATTTAGTTAAATAATATACTTAACCTGCCAAATATCCTAGCTTAGCCTAGCCAACCTTAAATGTGTTCAGAACACTTAAGTTAGCCTATAGTTGGGCAAAATCATCTAACATGAAAGTTATTTTATAGTAAAGCTTTGAATATCTTATTGAATATGTACTTATTGAATAACTTATTGAATATGTACTCAAAGTAAAAAAGTAAAAAACAGCATGGTTGTATGGGTGCAGAATGGTTTTAAGTGTGTGGGTTGTTTACTGCCTCCCTGCCCCCACCCCATTCCATGATCCCATGCCTCTGACCAGGAGCTGTGGCTCATTGCTACCTCTGCCCAGCATCAGGAAAGAGTATCGTATCACATATTGCTAGCCTAGGAAGACATCAAAATTTAAAACTCACAGTATAGTTTCAGTTGAATATATATAACTCTCACAACACAGTAAAGTTAAAAAAAAATGATAAGTAAAACCATCTTAAGTCAGGGACCATCTATTTAGAAATGCTTATAAAAGTACTTGGTTATGTAAATCAAAGTCATTTTACTTTACTAGATAATTTAGTGCCTATCTCTAATAAAAAGGGAGGTAATATGACTTACCAATGAGACTCCTGTTGGGGTTTCTCATTCCTCACACAACAAACTACTCAAGGCTGAGCATAACATATATGTTTATGCATCAGGAAAAATTTATCTTGGCTGATGGAAAACTAAGTAAAGCCAAGTTTACATAAGTCAAGTCTTAGCAAACCAAGGCTTTTTATATGAACCTTTCCTTTTTCCATCTGCTCTTCAGCATTAGAAAGGAAATGTCCACTGTTCATTCCTACTTCAGAAAGGTAATAGTTGCACTGACCTGAAGCCCAATGCCAACTGTTTTTGCCCAGACTTCCGGAAAATGCCACAAGCCTTAAGGCGGCAAATGGACAAGACTATACTTTAACCTTCTCTTATGTTTCTGGTTTTATCTTTCTAGGTAAGTGTTCAAGTGTTCATGTTCAAGTCTCATATTTGACCTTAACTAAAATGCAGCATGATGAGGTTTCTAGAAAGTTTCCTTGTTGTGGCATTAAGCCATTCCCTACTGTCTTCAGTTCCCAAACAGTGATCCAAGAATTTGCACTAGTCTGACCTTAGAGGCCCCTTGCAACTCTGACATTTTATAATTACAGAAACTTCTCTAGCTCCATGAAGGCAAGAATAAAATTAAATTAGTGGAAAATTAATAATTTGGCAACCCTGTTCAATCAAGCGAATTGATACTAAAAAGCACATTAACTTAAGCGATATATCCTTTCTCTTCTTTGCATCCCTTGAACCAGGACAGTGCTTAACACTGCCCTAAGAGAGACTTTTTTGACTGTCCCAAGTATCTGAAACCACCTTGTAAATTTCTTGAGTGAAAGAGCATTATTCCAAGATCAGAATTTGTATAGACAAATGGGGATCAAACAATGTACACATTTGTGAAATAAAAGAGGTTCCCTATGACAAGGAGCTCAGGGTGCTTAAAGAAAAAGATGAAGCAAAAAGATATAGTCGGAAGCCAAATCATGTGCGTGTTACATTTTTAAAAGTCATTTTTCCCCCAAAAAAGCTTAAAGGGAGTCAAAAAAGGATTTGACCATGGAAGTAATCAAATTTGTATTTCATACCGATGTCTCTAATTTAATTAAAGCACTCTGTGATATGGTAGGCAGAGCCATCAAAATGGAGGCTATATTTATTTCCCTGATTCAGAGCAGTTTAAAACGGAGATAACAACTGTAAGGAATGCTGTGTTACTCAGAAATAATTAATTTTATTCTTTTATTTTACTCAATTAATATAAATTTACTTGGCACTTATCTACAAGTCAGGCACCAGTTACAAAGACTAACAACAACAACAACAACGTGCATTCTTTCAAACAATATGAATCTGTAGAGGAATTATAATTTTTATTTTTATTTATTTTTTTAAAGATTTTATTTATTTATCTGACAGAAATCACAGGTAGGCAGAGAGGCAGGCAGAGAGAGAGGAAGGGAAGCAGGCTCCCTGCTGAGCAGAGAAGCCGATGTGGGGCTCTATCCCAGGACCCTGAGATCATGACCCGAGCCGAAGGCAGAGGCTTAAGCTGCTGAGCATCCCAGGCACCCCAAGTCCATAAATTTAATAGAAGAAAATAATGAATACATGTGCGATCCAAAGGCTCAATAAATGACTTCCTGATAAAATTTTAAGTCACAAATTCTCAAAATTTTTTTTAAATGAAGGATTTTTTTTTTACATTGAAGCCTCCAGGACCAAAGTTAAAGACAGATGACAGAAAAGGAGAATATATAGGCAATGTGTATAACCAACGAGAGAGTAATATCTTGAGTATATATGGAACTCCTGGAATCAACAAGCCTACTTGTGATCTCTCTCTCTGTGTCAAATTTTAAAAAAAATAAAAATTTAAAAACTTAAAAAATATAAATTTATGAACTTATCTTTCACATAGAGGTCCACTGATTGTTTTTATCATACATAAATAACATACACATATGGATTGTTCTTTGAGATCTCTATTCTGCTCCACTGGGCTGTTTATTTGACATCACATCATCTGTGCTCACTTCAGCAACACATATACTAAAATTGACATCACATCATCATTTATGTAATAAATAGAACAACTTTGCTGCTGCCTTTCCTTCTGCTTCTCCTCTCTTACTTAGCTCAAAGCACCATATAAACTCCCATCCCAAAAAGACGAAGACTGCCAACAGAAGGAAGACAATCATCCTAGTGTTATTTTTTTTTTATATCAAGTCCTATCTTGCTGACTAGGGAATCAGTAAAGCAGAAATCATTTTAGTTCTTAGAAATGTCATCTCATTTGATGCAGTTAACTCTCAATGTATTTATAAGATACATATTTTGGGGGACTACTGTATATGGGCATGTTCCTTGTTTAGACATCAAAAACACTTTGATACCTATGATCTTTTCTAATTTTTTAATTTTTATTTTTTTAAAGATTTTATTTATTTGAGAGAGAGAGCACAAGCAGGGGAAGGGGCAGAGGGAGAGGGCAAAGCAGACTCTCTCCTGAGGAGGGAGCCTGATGCCCGGCTTGATCCCAGGAACCACAGATCATGACCTGAGCCAAAGGCAGATGCTTACCTGACTAAGCCACCCAGGCACCACTACAGATGATCTTTTTTTTTAAGATGACAAATTGTATATATTGATTCCTGCCTGAGTCATGCAATAATACCAACATCATGCTGAACTGTGTGTTTATTTTTCTAGATTTTACTAAGCAACCAAAAAAAAAAAAAGTCTGTGAATGTGTTTTTCTTATGAGGGCTGCAGTGGCTTCCACTATACAAAACAATTTTGCAATGATTTGTATAAATCAACAATAATAAATTACACTAATGAACTAATAAATTTAAAGTTAATTGTACCTTCCATCAATCAGAGGTTGTAGTAACCCTAACCAAGAAAGCCCTCAACAAAGTAGTAACATAAAAATGACAGTGTTTGCATTTTCTCTTTGAGCTATATAAACATGATTACCAGTATGTCAAAATTACCTAAAAAAATAAGCAATCTTGGGACGCCTGGGTGGCTCAGTGGGTTAAGCCTCTGCCTTTGGCTCAGGTCATGATCTCAGGGTCCTAGGATCGAGTCCCACATCAGACTTTCTGCTCAGCGGGGAGCCTGCTTCCCCTCTCTCTTTACCTGTCTCTCTGCCTACTTCTGATTTCTCTTTCTCTGTCAAATAAATAAATAAAAATCTTAAAAAAAAAAAGCAATCTTCTGTCTGATTAACTACAAGTCACAACTTTGCCACAAAAAAAGAAACATCTTTCAGAAAAAGCTGCTACCAAAGTGAAAGTGCCAAGCTGATTCACTGATTCCAGGGTATTCCTCCACTACATCTCTATTTAAGAATGTTCAAAGAATTTTCTGCCCACAAACACCTTTGTCTCTGAAGGTAACTTCTCACATATAATGAAGATGCTGTCCCCGAAGTAAAATATCCAGGCCCACAAAACTTAAAACAGCATCTGCTATGTAAATAGTAATTCTGAACTAGATGGTCTTGTTGTTCACATATTAATTATAACAAAGGGTAAATCCCACATTTTCTTTACTAAATGTGAACAACTTATAAGAACAAGAATATTTTTTTTTCACTTGGCTAATATGCTCATGTTTGTCTTTGGAATTTTCCAAAAGTATGTTTGGGTAAAATTTCTAACTTGTCTGTATTTTGCAAATTGCTTTTTTCTATTTGTCTATATTTTGCAAATTGTCTATGATGAATAAAATGGACAAAAGTGAAATAATTCCTTTAATTAAAAAACTATACTCACACTCATCATGCACCATATCTCCACTACCAACACCACCACACACATATACAATGACAAAAGAGAAGTTCAAAATACAGGGGAACTTGAGTGAGCAAAGAGAATAATTTGTAATGCCAAATAAAATACAGGTTTCCCCTCTTAGCTGAAAGTACAGTGTTCCCATGAAACGTTTTGTAAGTCAAAATGGCAAGTAAGGGGAAAATCCCATTTGGATTTCTTTAGGTTTACAAAAACACATTCATTATAAAGTAAAAGAAAACCTTATTGCCTAGTTAATTTTTACTCTCTCCAGCTACCACCACTAACTGAAGATGACTGCAGATATACTATTTTTTTTAAAGATTTTATTTATTTATTTGGCAGAGAGAGAGAGAGATCACAAGTAGGCAGAGAGGCAGGCAGAGAGGCAGGCAGAGAGAGAGGAGGAAGCAGGCTCCCTGCCGAGCAGAGAGTCCGATGCGGGGCTCAATCCCAGGACTCTGGGATCATAACCGGAGCCGAAGGCAGAGGCTTAACCCACTGAGCCACCCAGGCGCCCCATGCAGATATATTATTTTGGAAGCAGGGAACTGATGCTAAAGAAAGATTACATCAAACCTTTAGTAGTGGGAAAACTTAATGTAATTAGTTCTGTTATTCTGGTGTTCCTCAGAGCAGATGAAATGTTAGATTTATCTTCTTTGAATGAATAACAACTACATGAATGCTGAATTATGAAAATAAAGTAAGAATGTTCTTCTAATTTGGTTTTAATTTTATCTTCAACTTTATTTCCTAAGTAGATTCCTTTATCACATGTGTTTGGGTGACTGCTTATCATGAAATTTTATTAGATTTGATAGAGAAACTGCAACAGTTGTTGAGATTATAAAGTTGCTATATCTGGCTGACTCAGTTGTATTCAGCTGCGTAATTAAAAAGTAAAAATCTCCTGTGAGATTATACTAACTCTTCAAAGAAAAGAAACAACAGCCACCTCTTTTCACAGGACTTTTGCTCTTCTTTCTTCCTGGCTCTTTCTCTGTATTTCTATCAGAGGAAGGGACTGGAAGGAGAATACATATTTAAAGGAAAATATAAGCATATGTAATTTATTCAGGAAGTCTTTTCTCATATAGAGGCACCCAGCCCATGTGTTTCAAGAATTGTAAGAGCAGAAGTGAGTGAGAATAAGGATAAATTATTCAGCAGAGAATAATTCAGGCATCAGTAGAGACTGGAACTAGGTTAGGCTTCCAACATTCAATTCACCTGAACAAACTGTTGGACCTCTGGGATTTCTTAAAAACTCAGAAGAGGGGGCACCTGGGTGGCTCAGTGGGTTAAGCCTCTCCCTTCAGCCTGCCTCTCCGCCTACTTGTGATCTCTCTTTGTCAGATAAATAAATAAAATCTTTAAAAAAAAAAAAACTCAGAAGAGTTCAGATTCAGAACACCTTAGCTCTGGAAGGAATCTTATCTTAATTCACCTTAGAGAAAAAGTCTAAGCAATGCCAGTTTTAGAAATAGAGTGAAACTAAGAAAAAATTGTTTTTCCCCCATAACATGGTAGAATAAAGTTTCCAAATGCAGGTCCACAGTTCTTTAAAAATCTTTACTTACCCAACACTTCTACTCTGTCCTACAGCTCCAGTTCAGGTCCTCTTATCTCACTTGTGATTTACTGCAACAACCTCAAGACAGATCTCTTGATTTTGGTCTCCAATCCCTCAACCAGAACTCAACTACGTTAGTCCTTTATTTTCCAGATTTTCCCTAAATGCAAGTTCTGTATTTCCCTCAAGGAAAGGGACCACGTCTTATATTTCTCCTGTATCCCCAACAAAGGCAAGTAAAATAATAGCTAATAATATATATTAACTAATTAAATACTACTCAACAGGCACTGTTCTATAAGCTTTACATGTATTAATTCATTTAATCCTTACAATAACCCAATGAGGTAAGTACTATTATAATTCCTATTTTATAGACAAGACTTACCCAAGGCCACATGACTAGAAATGATGGAGTAGAATGAGGGATTTGTAGCCAAGTGATTTAAAATATAAAGCCTGTATTCCTCTATCTTTCCTGATGGGGGTTGGGGGGAGGAGGGTTGAATGCATATTAAATTTCTCAATAAGAACTTAGTGTGGGTGGCTGGAAAGATATTCAGAACTTAATATACTTTAAAAAGATACTCTTTAAGCATGGCTGAGCTGTGTTTTATACATGCTGCCATCTCTCTATTTATGGTTGGCAACATAATCATTCCTCACACCTGTAGTAAGGAACTTTTTGTACCCTCATAAAAATGGACTTAATCGTGGTTGCTATCTATGGTAGGCTAAAAAATGGCCCCCTCAAAATACTCTTGTCAAATCCATGGGACTAATGAATGTCACCTTATTTTTTAAAAAGGTGTCTTTACAGTATGAATTAACTTAAAGAATAGAGATGAGATCATCTTGGAGATCTGTGTGGGTCCTATTTCCTTATAAGAAACACACAGGGAACAGATAAAAAAGGAGGAGGTAATGTGGTTGGAGTGATGGACCCATAAGTCAAGGGATGCCTGGAACCACCAAAAGTTGGAAGAGGCAAGGAAGAGAGCCTCCTGATGAGCTTTCAAATGAAACAGGCTCTTGACAACACCTTGATTTTGAACTTCTGGCCTCTAGAACTATGAAAGAATAAATTTCTATTTCTTTATGCTTTAATGTTTGTGACAGTTTGTTATTGGAGCCACAGGATACTACTACATCATCCATCTGCTATCTGTAATAAACTACACACATGACTGGAATAGGAAGAGTGTTTTTTGTTATCTCTAGAGCCCTCACTCTTTCAATTTAGTGTAGTACCTAAGAAACATGAGTATAATGGCAATAATATTTGAAAATAAGAATTGAAATGGAACAAAAACACGGTGAAGATCGTGAAGGAGTAGCAGGCTGAGATGACATCAGGTCTCAGGAGTTCAGTTAGATAGTTATCAAACCATTCTGAACACTTACAAATCCAAGAGGAGATTGAAGAGAAGAAGAGCAACAATTCTAGAAACAGAAAATCAACCACTTTCTGAAATGTAGGACCCGTGGAGAAGTGAATCCAAAGCAACGGGAAGATAGACCACAGGGCGAGGGGCCAGCTCCCAGCAAGCGGCAGAGCAACCGAACACAAAAATAGAACTTTTAAAAGTTCTATTGTCCACTGAGGGACTTCTAAAAGTTCTATTGTCCACCGAGGGACATCTCTCCAGAGGCTAAGTGGGGGTGGAGCCCTCATGGGGACAGCATGGTCTCAGATCCCATGGGGTCAGAGAAGGATCGGGGGTGTCTGAGTGTAGCAGAGCTTGCAGGTATTAGAGTGGGGAAGCCGGCTACAGAGACGGAGGCAAGGAGTGAGGTCTCAGATTGGGGTTACCTTAAACTGGGATCTGAGGCACAGTCAGGGTTACCTTAAACTGGGATCTGAGGCACAGTCAGGCCACTGCTCTTTAAGCAGGGACCCCACAAGTGGCAGATCTGGGGAGACCCCCTCTGGAAGATCAGAGTAGCAGCAATCTGCTGGGTTTGGAGACTCCAAACGGGGCTGTGTGAAAGAGATAGAAACGCTTGGTCACAGGCCAGGTAAGCTCAGAGCGCAGCCAGAGACCAGGGACACGGGAGTGAATGAGCACTTTTCTCCGAGGGTGCACTGAGGAGTGGGGGACCTGAGCTCTCACCTCCTCCAAGCCGGACATTGGGAGGCTGCCATTTTCATTCCGGTCCTCCCGAGCTCTATGGAAAGCATTCAGGGAACAAAAGCTCTCAAGAGCAAACCTGAGCAGATTACTTAGCTTGGCCCCTGGCAAGGAGGGTGCAATTCCACCTTGGGCAAAGACACTTGAGAATCACTACAACAGGTCCCTCCCCCAGAAGATCAGAAAGAACATCCAGCCAAGACCAAACTCACTGAGCAAGGAGAACAGCAGAATTCCAAAGGAGAGGAAAGCAAAGCATGGAATTCAAGGCTTTCTCCCCATGATTCATTACTCTTGCAAAGTTAATTCTTTTTTTTTTTAATTTTGTTTTTTTCCTATTGTAATTTTTTTTTACCTTTTCCTCTTTCCTCTTTTAACGTTTTTTAACTAGTTTATCTTAACAGTATCTTTCCAAAAAAGAACATTTTTTGAACCTTTATTATTATAGTCATATTTTCTCCTTCTTTGTATCTAACTTTATGTTTTGTATACATACATGGTTTTTCATTCTAAAAAATTTTGGGATACAACTTCTTCTAACAGATCAAAATATACCCTAAATCTAGCACAGGGCTTTGTTCTAGTCTCCAGCCAGAGCAAATTCTCTCCATTTTCTTTTTCTTTTTTTTCCCAACCAACTTATCTTATCAACTCCTTCTTTAGAATTTTTTTTAAATTTTCATTTTTACAGTCATATTCCATCCCTTCATCATGTTTACCCTTATTTTTGGATATATATGTAAGTTTTTCTTTCTTTAAAATTTTGGGAGGTAGTTTTTTCTAAGAGACCAAAATACACCCAAAATCAGGTGGGTGGCTCTGTATTCACCGGTCTAATATAAATACATATATATTTTTAAATTTTTTTAAAAAATTTTTTGAACTTCTTTTTACACCCTTTCTTATCACCATGATTTCAGGTCTCTTCTGAGTTGGTTAATGCAGATTTTTCTGGGGTCTTTGTCACCCTTTTAGTATTTTATTCTCTCATTCATCTATTCTTATCAGGATAAAATGACAAGGCAGAAAAACTCACCACAAAAAAAAAAAGAACAAGAGGCAGTACCAAAGGCTAGGGACCTAATCAATACAGACATTGGTAATATGTCAGATCCAGAGTTCAGAATGACAATTCTCAAGGTGCTAGCTGGGCTTGAAAAAGGCATGGAAGATATTAGAGAAACCCTGTCTGCAGAAATAAAAGCCTTTCCTGGAGAAATAAAAGAACCAAAATCTAACCAAGCTGAAAGAAAAAAAAACTATTAATGAGGTATAATAAAAAATGGAGGTTCAGGGCACCTGGATGGCTGAGCGGGTTAAAGCCTCTGCCTTCGGCTCAGGTCATGATCTCAAGGTCCTGGGATTGAGCCCCACATCAGGCTCTCTGCTCAGAGGGAGCATGCTTCTCCTCTCTGCCTGCCTCTCTGCATGCCTCTCTGCCTAATTATGATATCTGTCAAATAAATAAATGAAATCTTTTTTAAAAAATGGAGGCCCTTACTGATAGGATACATGAGGCAGAACAGAGAATTAGTGATATAGAAGACCACATGATGGAGAATAAAGAAGCTGAGCAAAAGAGAGACGAACAACACTGAACCACAAGGGGAGAATTTGAGAGATAAGTGATACCATAAGACAAGACAACATTAGACTAATTGGGATTCCAGAAGAAGAAAAGAGGGGGGGCAGAAAGTATATTGGAGGGAATTATTGTAGAGAATTTCCCTAACATGGCAAAGGGAAGAAGGATCAAAATCCAGGAGGCACGGAGAACCCCCCTCAAAATCAATTAAAACAGGTCCACACCCCACCATCTAATAGTAAAACTTACAAGTCTTGTGACAAAGAGAAAATCCTGAAAGCAGCCCAGGACAAGAAGTCTGTAACATACAATTGTAAAAATATTAGATTGGCAGCAGACTTATCCACAGAGACCTGGCAGGCCAGAAAGAACTGGCATGATATATTCAGAACACTAAATAAGAAAAACATGCAGCCAAAAATACTATATCCAGCTAGGCTATCATTGAAAATAGAAGGAGAGATAAAAAGCTTCCAGGACAAACAAAAACTAAAAGAATTTGTAAACACCAAACAAGCTCTATAGGAAATATTGAAAGGGGTCCTCTAAACAAAGAGAGAGGCTAAAAATAGTAGACCAGAAAGGAACAGAGACAATAAACAGTAACAGTCACCTTACAGGCAATACAATGGCACTAAATTCGTACCGTTCAATAGTTACCCTGAATGGAAATGGGCTAAATGCCCCAATCAAAAGACACAGGGTATCAGAATGGATAAAAAACAAAACACATCAATATGCTGTCTACAAGAAACTCACTTTAGACCCAAAGACACCTCCAGATTTAAAGTGAGGGGGTGGAAAACAATTTACCATGCTAATGGACATCAAAAAAAAGCTGGGGTGGCAATCCTTATATCAGATCAATTAGATTTTAAGCCCAAGACTATAACAAGAGATGAGGAAGGACACTATATCATACTCAAAGGGTCTGTCCAACAAGAAGATCTAACCATTTTAAATACCTAGGCCCCTAACATGGGAGTAGCCAACTACATAAACCCATTAATAACAAAATCAAAGAAACACATCAACAACAATACAATAATAGTAGGGGACTTTAACACCCCCCTCACTGAAATGGACAGATCATCCAAGCAAAAGATCAACAAGGAAATAAAGGCCTTAAATGACACACTGGACCAGATGGACTTCACAGATATATCCAGAACATTCCATCCCAAAGCAACAGAATACACATTCTTCTCTAGTGCACATGGAACATTCTCCAGAATAGATTACATCCTGGCTCACAAATCATGTCTCAACCAGTACCAAAAGACTGGGTTCATTCCCTGCATATTTTCAGACCACAATGCTCTGAAGCTAGAACTCAATTACAAGAGGAAAGTTGGAAAGAACCCAAATACATGGAGGCTAAAGAGCATCCTACTAAGGAATGAATGGGTCAACCAGGAAATTAAGAAGAAATGAAAAAATTCATGGAAACAAATGATAATGAAAACACAACTCTTCAAAATCTGTGGGACAGGGGTGCCTGGATGGCTCAGTGGGTTAAAGCCTCTGCCTTCAGCTCAGGTCATGGTCCCAGGGTCCTGGGATCGAACCCCACATCAGGCTCTCTGCTTGGCAGGGAGCTTGTTTCCTCCTCTCTCTGTGCCTGCCTCTCTGCCTACTTGTGATCTTTGTCTGTCAAATAAATAAAATCTTTAAAAAAAAAAAAGAAAAAAAAATCTGTGGGACACAGCAAAGGTGGTCCTGAGAGGAAAAATATATAGCGGTACAAGCCTTTCTCAAGAAACAAGAAAGGTCTCAAATACACAACCTAACCCTACACCTAAAGGAGCTGGAGAAAGAACAAGAAAGAACGCCTAAACCCAGAAGGAGAAGAGAAATCATAAAGATCAGAGCAGAAATCAATGAAATAGAAACCAAAAAAAAAAAAAAAAACAATAAAAAAACAATAGAACAAATCAACAAAACTAGGAGCTTGTTCTTGGGAAGAATTAATAAGATTGATAAACCCCTGGCCAGACTTATCAAAAAGAAAAGAGAAAGGACCCAAATAAAGAAAATCATGAATGAAAGAGCAGAGATCACAACCAACACCAAAGAAATACAAGCAATTATAAGAACATATTATGAACAACTATACACCAGCAAATTTGACAATCTGGAAGAAATGGATGCATTCTTAGAGATGTATAAACTACCACAACCGAACCAGGAAGAAATAGAAAACCTGAACAGACCCATAACCAGTAAGGAGATTGAAGCAGTCATCAAAAATCTCCCAACAGGGGCGCCTGGGTGGCTCAGTGGATTAAAGCCTCTGCCTTTGGCTCAGGTCATGATCCCAGGGTCCTGGGATCGAGCCCCGCATCGGGCTCTCTGCTCGGCAGGGAGCTTGCTTCCTCCTCTCTCTCTCTCTCTCTCTGCCTGCCTCTCTGCCTACTTGTGATCTCTATCTGTCAAATAAAATAAAATAAAATCTTAAAAAAAAAAAAATCTCCCAACAAACAAGAGCTCAGGGCCAGACGGCCTCCCAGGAGAATTCTACCAAACATTTATTATGTTTTTTTTCTACCAAACATTTAAAGAAGAATTAACACCTATTCTCTTGCAACTGTTCCTAAAACTAGAAATGGAAGGAAAACTTCCAAACTTATTTTATGAGGCCAGCATTACCTTGATCCCAAAACCAGACAAAGACCCCTTCAATAAAGAGAATTACAGACCAGTATCTTTGATGAACACAGATGCGAAAATTCTCACCAAAATACTAGCCAATAGGATCCAACAGTACATTAAAAGGATTATTCACCACGACCAAGTGGGATTTATTCCAGGCCTGCAAGGTTGGTTCAACACCCGCAAATCAATCAATGTGATACAATACATTAATAAAAGAAAGAACAAGAACCATATGATACTCTCAATAGATGCTGAAAAAGCATATGACAAAGTACAGCAACCATTCTTGATCAAAACTCTTCAAAGTGTAGGGATAGAGAGTACATACTTCAGTATCATCAAAGCCATCTATGAAAATCCCACCACGAATATCTTTCTCCCTGGAGAAAAACTGAGAGCTTTCCCGCTAAGGTCAGGAACACAGCAGGGATGTCCATTATCACCACTGCTATTCAACATAGTACTAGAAGTCCTAGCCTCAGCAATCAGACAACAAAAAGAAATTAAAGGCATCCAAATCGGCGAAGAAGAAGTCAAACCATCACTCTTTGCAGATGATATGATGCTTTATGTGGAAAACCCAAAAGACTCCACTCCGAATCTGCTAGAACGTGTACAGGAATTCAGTAAAGTGTCAGGATATAAAATCAATGCACAGAAATCAGTTGCATTTCTATACACCAACAACAAGATAGAAGAAAGAGAAATTAAGGAGTCCATCCCATTTACAATTGTACCCAAAACCATGAGATACCTAGGAATAAACCTAACCAAAGAGGCAAAGAATCTGTACTCAGAAAACTATAAGGTACTCATGAAAGAAACTGAGGAAGACACAAAGAAATGGAAAAATGTTCCATGCTCATGGATTAGAAGAACAAATATTATGAAAATGTCTATGCTACCTAAAGCAATCTACACGTTTAATGCAATCCCTATCAAAATACCATCCTTTTTTTTTTTTTTCAAAGAAATGGAACATATAATCCTAAAATTTCTATGGAACCAGAAAAGACCTCAAATAGCCAGAGGAATGTTGAAAAAGAAAGCCAAAGTTGGTGGCATCACAATTCCAGACTTCAATCTCTATTACAAAGCTGTCATCATCAAGACAGTATGGTCCTGGCACAAAAACAGACACATAGATCAATGGAACAGAATAGAGAGCCCAGAAATAGACCCTCCACTCTATGGTCAGCTCATCTTCGACAAAGCAGGAAAGAATGTCCAATGGAAAAAAGACAGTCTCTTCAACAAATGGTGTTGGGAAAACTGGACAGCCAATGCAGAAAAATGAAACTGGACCATTTCCTTACACCACACACAAAAATAGACTCCAAATGGATGAAAGACCTCAGTGTGAGAAAGGAATCCATCAAAATCCTTGAGGAGAACACAGGCAGCAACTTCTTCCTAGAAACATTGCCAAAGGCAAGGGAAGCAAGGGCAAAAGTGAACTACTGGGACTTCATCAAGATCAAAAGGTTTTGCTCAGCAAAGGAAACAGTCAGCAAAACCAAAAGACAACTGACAGAATGGGAGAAGATATTCGCAAAGGACATATCAGATAAAGGGCTAGTATAAAAAACCTATAAAGAACTTATCAAACTCGGGGCACCTGGGTGGCTCAGTGGGTTAAAGCCTCTGCCTTCAGCTCAGGTCATGATTCCAGGGTCCTGGGATCGAGCCCCGCATCGGGCTCTCTGCTCGGCGGGGAGTCTGCTTCCTCCTCTCTCTCTGCCTGCCTCTCTGCCTACTTGTGATCTCTCTCTCTGTCAAATAAATAAATAAAATCGTAAAAAAAAAAAAAAAAGAACTTATCAAACTCAACACCCAAAGAGCAAATAATCCAATCAAGAAATGGGCACAGGACATGAACAGACATTTCTGCAAAGAAGACATCCAGATGGTCAACAGACCCATGAAAAAGTGCTCCACATCATTCGGCATCAGGGAAATACATATCAAAACCACAATGAGATACCACCTCATTCCAGTCAGAGTGGCTAAAATTAACAAGTCAGGAAACGATAGATGTTGGCAGGATGCGGAGAAAGGGGAACCCTCCTACGCTGTTGGTGAGAATGCAAGCTGGTGCAGCCACTCTGGAAAAGAGCATAGAGTTTCCTCAAAAAGTTGAAAATAGAGCTACCCTATGATCCAGAAATTGCACTACTGGGTATTTACCCTAAGGACAAATGTGGTGATCCGAAGGGGCATGTGCACCCAAATGTTTATAGCAGCAATGTCCACAATAGCCAAACTACGGGAAGAACCTAGACGTCCACCAACAGATGAATGGATAAAGATATGGTGTATATATACAATGGAATACTATGCAGCCATCAAAAGAAATGAAATCTTGCCATTTGCAATGACGTGGATAGAATTAGAGGGTATTATGCTGAGAGGAATAAGTCAATCAGAGAAAGACAGTTATCATATGATCTCCCTGATATGTGGAATTTGAGAGGCAACATCGGGGGTTTGGGGAGTAGGGAAGGAAAAAATGAACAAGATGGGATCAGGAGGGAGACAAACTGTAAGAGACTCTTAATCTCACAAAACAAACTGAGAGTTACTGGGGGGAGGGGGTTAGGAATAGGGTGGTTGGGTTATGGACATTGGGGAACGTATGTGCTATGGTGAGTGCTGTGAAGTGTGTAAGCCTGGCAATTCACAGACCTGTACCCCTGGGGCTAAGAATACATTATATGTTAATTTTAAAAAAAAAGAATTGAAATGGGGGCACCTGGGTGGCTCAGTGGGTTAAAGCCTCTGTCTTCAGCTCGGGTCACGATCCCCCGGTCTTGGGATCAAGCCCCATATCGGGCTCTCTGCTCAGCAGGGAGCCTGCTTCTCCCTCTCTCTCTCTTTCTGCCTGCCTTTCTGCCTACTTGTGATCTCTCGCTCTCCGTCAAATAAATAAATAAAATCTTTAAAAAAAAAAAAGAATTGAAATGGGTAACAGGAGGGATGCTTTACTACATAAAAATTGTGATCTTGGCATTTAATCCATTCATTCAATAATCATACACTGGACACTTACTATTGTGCTAGGCAGTGAGCTAGGCAATCAGAAGTCAACTATGTAGGCAACAAACGTGATCTCTGCCCACATGTCATTCTGAATGATTTACTGTATTATCTTGTAATTAATACTTCAAGAGTGTAAGAACAGGATTCATCGTAAATTCAAAGTACAGACAGTTAACTCAACTTAAAGGTGGTAGAGTCTGGGAAGTCAGTCACTTAACCACTCTGAGATTTCATTACAGAACATATAATAAATAGCAGAGGTAAGATAATTACTGTCTGCCTTAGAGAACTGTTGTGTTTTCATTAAAAATAGGTTCTTTGTGGGGCGCCTGGGTGGCTCAGTGGGTTGGGCCGCTGCCTTCAGCTCAGGTCATGGTCTCGGTCCTGGGATCGAGTCCCACATTGGGCTCTCTGCTCAGCAGGGAGCCTGCTTCCCTCTCTCTCTCTCTGCCTGCCTCTCCGTCTACTTGTGATCTCTCTCTGTCAAATAAATAAATAAAATCTTTAAAAAAAATAGGTTCTTTGTAGTGATATTATATATATTCTATAAAATGCTTATATGTACCCAGCATTAAACTAGGCATTTAAAAAAATTTCTTTTTGAGTATAGCTGACATACAATGTTACATTAATTTCATGTGTACAACATAGTGAATCAATAAGTTTATACATAATGCTATGTTCATCAGAAGTGTAGCTAACATCTGTCCGCATACATCACTACCACAGTACTATTGACCATATTCCTCATGCTGTTGTGCTATGATTTTATATAAATTACCTCATTTAATTCTCACAACATACAAATTACTTATCTGTATAAATTATATATTGATTATTTATATGTGAAATACATATTTCTTAAATTTCATATTTATATACATATATTTCATATATTTATAGGATATAACAAGTAATATACTATTACTTCACCAGTTTTACAAATAGAGAAACAGATTTAGGGACAATAAATATCATGTTCTAATCTATACAGCTAGTAAAAGACAGGGCCAGCATTTAACCAGGCTTAATTCCAAAGCCTGAGGTTTTAACCACTACATCATACCTATTAGCTGAATGTTAAAAATTGAAAATATTGTTAGATAAAGACTTCAATAAATATTTGCTAAACAAACATGTATCTTTGAGCAGCATAAAAGATAAAGGAAAAGCTATACAGTCTCAAAGAAGTCACCTTCCATCAGCAGGCCCTCAAAAAACAAAAAAGAGGTGTTCTGTTGTACCAACGAAAGTGGCAAAAATAACCTGGCAATCTGGTGCTGTTTTAGCACACCTGCATTTGACTCACTAGTGGCTTGTTCTGTGATTTGAAAATAATCACTTTATTTACTTCAGCTTCTGTTTGTCAACAGAAACCGATAATAAATTCAAAGTTTTCCTTTATAAGGCTACTCTGAGAAATACACAGTAATCAAGTACATGGTAACTTTTAAGATGTTACCTTGTTCTTCCTAATTTATTCACGGAATTTTAAAAGTCCTGAAAATTGCAATGCATAAAAAACTGGTTTTTAATAAATCCAATTACAACTGATCCCTTTTTTGCTGATTCTGTATGTGCAAATTCGCTCACTTGCTTAAAAATGTACTTGTAACCTTCAAGTTGATACTCATGGAGCTACTCTCTTGGTCATTCATAGACATGTGTAAAAGGACAAAATTAAAAAAAAAAAACTGATCTCCAACTCACATGTTCCCAACTGAGGCCAAACAAGGCGATATCTTCTTGCTTTGGTTTTTAAACCATAAAACAAGTATGCTTTTCCTAGCCTATCTTGTGCTACATTTTTCACGTTTTTGTGCCTTTTGTTGGTGATTTTACCATTTAAAATAACCCCCAAGCATGGTGCTGATGTGCTCTCTAGGATTCCCAAGCACAGGAATGCTTGATGTGCTTTTCAGGGGAAATATGTGATAATAGATGATATTCCTTCAGGTGTGAGTTCTAGTGCTATTGGCCTTGAATTCAGTGACAATGAATCAGTAATGGAGTACCTCCAGAAAAGGGGGGGGCACTCCAAATAAAGGTAAAATAACATGTATGTGTGGCAAAGCTATGGAAAAGATGGAAAAGCAGCTACTTCTGTGGACTCATGATATGATGACCAAATTAAAAAGAAGAAAGCACTGTTGTGAGCTGAAAGCCAAAGAAATTTGCAATCACATTATCTAGGGTCAGGAAGACATTACACTCTTCTCAACTAGAACAACATAACTACTATGGTAGTTCATTAAAAAGGAAACAACAAGTAGAAAAGAAAGAAATCCTTTCTAATCGATACACTCTTTCAAACACCCTCTCTACTTTCTGAAAAAAATGTTTAAGCAACAAAAGGGGAAATGTCTACAGAAGGAATTTATAAGGCAAAGAAAAAAAGGGAAACCACACTGGATTGACCTCAGAATAAAGAAAGTCACTCCAAACTTGAAGAGCCAAGATATCTATTTTTCATGGCTTAATTAAAATGGAATGTGTTACCTTCTGTGTAATTACTACAAGTGTCTTCACTTTGCTGCTTCTCCATAGAAATCAACCCACCATACTGAAAAGCAGGACATTTACAGTCAGAGAGATCTTCCATATGAATACCTACTACCTTCCAACCTAGATGCCTAATGAACAACTCAACATTTCTTAGCCTCATCTCTAAAAAGAGGAAATAGATATCACACAGTTTGCTTGAAGAATTAAGTGAGATAATTGATGCTTACCATCATAGAGAGTTAGTAATGTTAATAAATTATTGCTTTTATTATTTTTTATTCCTACTGTCAAAATGATGGAATATGGAAATTTCATATGGCTGAACCTAATATTGTACAGCCCAATGTTTAGTATTAAATAAACAGTGAAGACAATATTTTTGTCTAGTAACTACATATTCTGGCAGACAATTCAAAATGTTTTCCCTCTATGGCTCAATCTCTGCTGTGGTTTGACTGCTAATTTTGGAGTATGATGGGATATTTATAGTTAGAACCTTTCCCAATTCTGGCAATTTCAGTAGTTATCCCTTGAGAAATCATTAGCCAAAGAAGACAATATGTTTATTTTAGGTGGCAACATTCCAATATATTGAGTATATGAAATACTGAGAGAAAAAGTCAAGCGTATCAGGCACCAGACATCTCATGTAGAATGAAATCCACATTTATATAACCTGGTTTAGATAAAATATTACTAGTCAAATAATCAGATTCTCACACTAAGATACTCCCTGTTTTCTTCGGCAACTTAACTTCTTCATGCTCTCCAATCTGCTCTTTCATCCCCAAATTATTTTTCTTAGATAGTTCTTAATCCCTGTCCCCAAAGTTCCTTTCCAGTTTTCCTCCTCCCTGATGTTTGAATCAGTGTGACATAAATGGGAAGAACATGAACTTGGAAAATAAAATACTCAGTTTAATTCTGGCTTAACCAGATGCTAACAAGTCCCTTAATAACCTCATCTGAAAAATGAGGCTTATACCTACACAGGGTTAGTGTAAGAGTCTTTGAATAACATTTATGAAAGGTTATTATAGCATTCAATTCAATTCACTGATGGGTACAAGAAATGTTCATTCTCCCTGTTTCCTCTCACTCTGGTTCCATGAGGAGATCCAAACGGTCTGGATAAAAGAACTCCAGACTATTGAAAGTTTAAAACTCCGTATCCAATACTGACACCTACTTCTTGTCCAATATTGTCACCTGCCTGATGACTCTTTCTTACCCCTACACCCTTCTCCCCCTCCGCCAATACTCTAAAACCAGTTTGTCCTCCTGAATGCCTTATGTCTGTAGCTATTATTATTTCTCCCTTACTGTTCTTAAAAAAAAAAAAAAAGTCAATCCTATCCTTGAATTCATACATTCTTTCCCATTTTCCCTAATATCTCCTTAACTAATACCAGACTCCCAGATTAAACAACACCCTTCTTACTGGCCTCATTAACTCGGTACTAATCTTAAATCACTGCTTCCAAATTAAAACTGTAAGAAAATGCCTCTTCTGTCCTTTCTTTCCCCTCAAAAATTAGGTTTTGTTTCATCTTAGTCAATATGTTTAAAAATATTTTTAGAGGAAATATGTTCAGCACCCATCAGAAATTCACAGCTAAAAGGTCATCTGTTATAAGAGATTAAAGAGATTAAAAAGTCACCTCTGATACAAAAGAAAGTCAAGAATTCAGGGGAAGAGCTTTTAAGCACCTAAAAAGAGATATGGCTTTCTAAAGTCAGAGTTGCAAAAAACCAACCAAGCAAAGGCCATGATAATGTTATAGTAAAGAAAGTTCACTATGCATTCCAGATAAGATTCTAGTCCTAATAAAAAATCAATTAGGAATAGGTAACTTGAAGTTACAGTTCTATTCTATTCCATTTTAATCCAAAATATATTTCACTTAGTTATTTACCTCTAATACACCAAATACTGTTATATTTTAATAGTTAATCATTTAAGGGAGGAAAATCTAAGTCTAGAGTCTGGATTATGTGGCTGATCACTAGAATTACTTGCTTGTAAAGAAAACACGAAGGATAGGGGCGCCGGGTTGGCTCAGTGGGTTAAAGCCTCTGCCTTCAGCTCAGGTCATGATCTCAGGGTCCTGGGATCGAGCCCCGCATTGGGCTCTCTGCTCAGCAGGAAGCCTGCTTCCCTTCCTCTCTCTCTGCCTGCCCCTCTGCCTACTTGTGATCTCTGTCAAATAAATAAAATCTTTAAAAAAGAAAGAAAGAAAGGAAGGAAGGAAGGAAGGAAGGAAGGAAGGAAGGAAGGAAGGAAGGAAGGAAGAAACCATGAAGGACAGTTGCCAAATTGTTGGGAACCACTTTGTTGTTGCCCTTGAGGTAAATCACTCAAATTCCTTGAGACTTGTTTCCACTCAAATGGTATTCTTACAACCAATATTTACTGGCTCCTACAGATGCCAGATAATGTGCTAAACAATGGTTCTTGCCATGAAAGCACTTATAGCATCATGGTAGTTAAGTAGTTCAGACAACATATTGAATGTGTCTTTCAGCTCAAAACGTAAGTAAAATCTGTTCATCTATATTCTAAAATAAAGCAAGCTTCTGGGGGTCTAGCTATAGGAACACTGGAGAGATCATAAGCTTCCATGGGATGTGCCTAATGGATTCTGCCCTGGTGGCAGGAAAGATATTCCATTCTTCTAAAACCCGCAATCACTTCACATTATCTACACATACAAATAAAACACCCGAGCTTGTTCTTCAGAACTTTTCACAATATACCCCCACATAACTTTCTACGTTTTGTCCTACCATTTCCCAACTCAAACCCAATGCCCCAGTCATACTGGTCTACAACTATCTCTAGAATCTCTACTGATCATTCCTATTTCCATCTCAACTTTTTTCCTTATACCATTTCCCTAACATGGAATGACCTTCCTAGACATTATTTATCAAATCTGTACCCATTTTTCAAACATCTAGTTCACTCATTCATTCATTCAAAATTTAGTGTCTACACCATGGAGGCTCTGAAAATACAACACAGAGCAAAACAGTCCCTTACATTCAAGTACAAAATGGCAGGCACTAAGCACATAAACAAAGAAATACAAAATGTAGACAGAAATAAGGCAGAAGAAAGGAGCTACAGAGTGTTGAGGTCAGAGTGGGGATTTGTATTCTACATACGTAGCTAGGAAAAGTCTTTCTGACATTTGAACAAAGACTGAAAGGAAGTGAAAGTCAAGCCCACAGTCATCTGCAGAAAGAAGTCTGCAAGCAGAAAAAGAGCTAATGCTCTCTTTTTAATTTTCTGAAGAATCTCAACACTGTTACCCTATGACCCAGCAATTGTACTACTGAGTATACAGTACTCAGTACAAAGATACAGATGTAGTAAAAAGAAGGGCCACATGCACCCCAATGTTCGTAGCAGCAATGTCCACAATAGCTGAACTGGAAAGAGCAAAGATGCCCTTCAATAGACGAATGGATAAAGAAAATATGGTCCATATATACAATGGAATATTACTCAGCCATCAAAAAGAACGAATACCCAACTTTTGCATCAACATGGATGGGACTGGAGGAGAATATGCTGAGTGAAATAAGTCAAGCAGAGAAAATCAATTAGCATATGGTTTCACTTACTTGTGGAACTTAAGGAATAACATGAAGGACATTAGGAGAAGGAAAGGAAAAGTGAATTGGGGGAAATCGGAGCAGAAGACGAACCATGAGAGACTATGGACTCTGAGAATCAATCTGAGGGTTTTATAGTGGAGGGGGGGGGGGGGGGGGGTGAGCCTGGTGGTGGAATTAAGGAGGGCAAGTATTGCATGGACGACTGAGTGTTGTACATAAACAATGAATCTTGCAACACTGCATCAAAAACTAATGATGTATTTTATGGTGACTAACATAACTCAATAAAAAATATATATATAAAAGACAAAAAGAGCTAATGCAAAAGCCTTTACATAAGAACATACTCTACATTTTCAAGGAAAAGCAAGGAGGCCAGTGAAGGTTACAAATGGGAGAGCAGGAGAAAGGTCAGAGAGCGAGCAACCAGTGGGAGTTGCAGTGGAATGTGGATGGCAGACCACAGAACCTTGTAGGCCACTGTAAGAACTGTGGCTTTAATCTGAGAGACATAGGAAGCCAATGGGAAGTTTTGAGCAGAAGAGTTGAATGGTGTGATTTAGGCTTAAAGGACCCATGGTTGTATGCCAATGAAAGTAAAAGATGGGTGGGGCGAGGGCTGTAGTGTTGTAGGTTTTGAGGAGAGAAGAGAAAGTGAGGAAAGTAGGAGAGTGAATAGATAAGTAAAACAGTAAGATTGCTGAAAATCACGAAGACCTATTTCAAGTCATTGAAAGTAATGAAATTAAAGTTTAGTTAGTGAGAAATTAAATGTTTAGTTAGTGAGATGGTATGTTTTTCTCTAGCCATATAAAACTGCTTCAGAACAGTCCTGAAGCACGTTGTACCCAGACAAATCCACTCTCTCCAAAACTCTCCCTGACCACTCCAGGTTTCAGCCACATCTTTATTTGATCAGTTCCACAAATATTTCCTAAAGACATACAGCACTGACTCCTTTCCACTCATGTATAGATAAACCAATTGCATCTTTTATCAACTGCTTCTTTTAACTTTATCTTATCTCTCCAACCAGATTTTAACTTCCTTGAAACAGACAATATGTTAGTGAATATTCCTAAAAACAAAATAAACTCATATGCAAAGCAAGGTTCCTTCTTAAAAATAAATGTGAAAGATGATAAAAATATATTTTACTATGTAAAATATTTAATTGTTCTCTTGGGCTTTGGAGAACTAGAATAGTCCCTTTCCCCTTTTGTTTTCTGTCTTCTTTAGAACAATTCTGTAATTTAAGTAGTTGTTTTCTCATAGTAACAGGTTTCTTTTTTAAAAATACAACTTCTTAAGTAATAACTCTCTAGAAGGGCCAAAATAAGATATTTTAAAATAGGAAATGTTAATGTATTCCAGAACACAGGCATGAGATTATGTTGCTGCCAATCATTTACTGGGGAGACCTAAGGGGAAGCTGAGGCAATGAAGGTTTTATTTCCAGGCCACAGCCCAGCTCTGTGCTGAATCACTAAAGACAATAAGATAGAATTCAATTAATTCAATTTTCAGTGAGCACCTTATATGACAAAACAGTGTGTTAGATTGTGGAGGAAATAATGAAGAGTAAGAAAAGCCTTGCAGGGGCACCTGGGTGGCTCAGTGGGTGAAGCCTCTGCCCTTGGCTCGGGTCATGGTCTCAGGGTCCTGGGATCGAGCCCTGCATTGGGCTCTCGAGTCTGCTTCCCCCCCTCTCTCTACCTGCCTCTCTGCCTACTTGTGATCTCTGTCAAATAAATAAATAAAATCTTTTAAAAAGGAAAAGAAAAGCCTTGCAGTTGAGACACCTATTGTGCAAGACAGAATATACAAAGAAGAGTAGAATGATGCCTGTAAATGAGGGCCAAAGTACTAAAGGAGAGTAACATCCCTCTTTCTTATGATAGTCAAGTGTGAAGTAAATTAAAGTGTGATAGAGAAGTCAAAATGTCTTCATATGGTACTGGTTAAAATCCTGGCTATACTTTTTTACAGCTGTTTGACCTTCAGGCAAATTATTTAACTTCTCTGAACTTTAGTTCACAACAGGAATAATAGTTACAGTAGGAATCACTATAGTTAACCAATATCCAGTTTTCTAGGTCTGGGTACACAGGAGGTCTGTACATTCTTGTCCCCTCTTTGATCTGTCTGAACTCAAGATTTGCCATACAGTTATTCACCAGTGAAAATTCAGGCTATAAAACTAAACACTGAAATTGTGTGCTAAAATAGAAAAATAGAAGAAATTACAAGGAACACAGAACAGAGACCAACTGCCTGGAAATGTTGGGTAAGGCTTCACAGAATACGTACATTTTGAGCTGAGCCTTAATGGATGAAGAGTCAGAGATAGCTGCATATATAATAACATAAAAATACAATGTCATAATCTGGAAAAGACAAGTTGTTTGGACATATGCAATGTCCTAAAGTTTTACAGCAAGATTTGTTAAAATTGAACATAATTGTCCTCTCGGACATCAACTTCAAAGCTTAGGAATATCTCTGTCCCTTCCCTGTCACAGGCCAGCTTCCCTAAATAACTCATAGAACTGCCATTCATTAAACCTTTCAACCTTTCCTCTGAATATATTTCTATTTTTATTCTTCACTACCTCTTCAGTTAATAAGTTCTATAAGTTATATAAAAGAGTTCTTCCTTTTATTATGCTTATGTTTTCATGAACAAAATAAGTTTTAGTGATGGTCTTCTAATGCTACAGTCCTGGGATCCAGTGACTAGGAACCATGCTCCTTTTGTCCATACTCTGGGTACTTTGAAATTTTCATCATGTTCTCTCTCAGCTTCATGTATCAGTTCTTCCTTTATGAAAGGGTTTTAGGTTTGTTCAGGAATAGGCAAGGAGAAGAAACTGATTTTTTCCCAACATTAGGTAAAGTAGATCTTGATTACTTTAAGTTAATCATAGTAATTCCAATTTTTTCACTAGTGATTGGTTTGGGAATAGCCATTGAAATAAAAACGGATTCTACTATGGGGATTCTGGGAAAGGTTTATTCACTTTCCAAAGGTACACCCTGTAAATCTGTCCCTGAATATACTGATCATTACCACTTCCTCCTCTTTCTCTATTATCTTAGTTGACCCTCCTGATTCCATCATTTTGAAGTATGGTGAACAAATGGTGCTGTAGGTAAAAAGGCACCTGTTTTACCCAAGGATAAAATAGTGTTTTCCAGAAAATTATTGATATGCACCTTTTGTCACAGCAATGACATCAGAAAACAATATTCCATAGTTCTGAATTTCCATGTTTATATCCACATACACTGATGTTAACTGATTTTCTTTCTGTCAGAATACTACAGAAATTAAGTCTGCAGGCTCTGGAGTCAGACTATTTGGATTAAAATCCAGAATTCATCATTTTCTATTTGTAATATGAACAAATTATTTATCTTCTTTAAACCTTGGGTTCCCCACTGTGAAATGTGGAGATTAATAATCCTATCTCTTAATACTGTTCTGAGAATATAATAAAATAGTGCCTACAAAGTAATAAACAAAGGATCTGCTACATAGTATGCACCCAGGCAAGTATTAGCAATTATCATTGCTTATTATTAGGCCCATTTCTGATATATCCTCCTTTGGGTATGTATTTCAATGCCTAGACAAACTTAGATCAACCTACCTCTTTGAAGAAATCATTGTATGTTCTTCTTTTCAGATTAATTTTAAAATGATTAAATCTGGGTCCTCTTTCTGATCCATGGAAACTCTATAATATTGTACTTCAGTTTAAGGTAAGTATTCAGTTCTACTCATCAAAAGACATCATAAAGAAAATAGAGAAGCCATTTTTTGTGAAAAAAGATTCACAACACATATATCTAACATTGGACCCATATCCAGAGCAAATACAAAGTTCTTAAAAATCAGAGATAAAAAGTCAAATAATCCCCCTCCCCCATAAAACAGGGAAGACACTTTAGCAATTTAGAAAATAAAACCCACAACTGACTAATGAAATCCTCGCTGGACACCAGAAAAGTACATATTAAAACTGTAATAAGATTGGGGTGCCTGGGTGGCTCAGTGGGTTAAGCCTCTCCCTTTGGCTTGGGTTATGATCTCAGGGTCCTGGGATCGAGCCCCTCATCAGGCTCTCTGCTCAGTGGGGAGCCTGCTTCCCCTCTGCCCCTCTGCCTGCCTCTCTGCGTGCTTCTCTGCCTACTTGTGATCTCTGTCAAATAAATAAATAAAATCTTAAAAAAATTTTTTTAAAGCTGTAATAAGACTAATTGCAGGGGCGCCTGGGTGGCTCAGTGGGTTGGGCCTCTGCCTTCGGCTCAGGTCATGGTCTCAGGGTCCTAGGATCGAGTCCTGCATCGGGCTCTCTGCTCAGTGGGGAGCCTGCTTCCCCCCTCTCTCTGCCTACTTGTAATCTTTCTCTCTGTCAAATAAGTAAATAAAAATCTTTTTAAAAAAAAGATTAATTGCAATGCTATATCCTAGATTGGCTCCTGCAAGAAAAAAAAAAAGGACATTAGTGGAAAACTAAGGAAATCCAAATGAAAACTGTAAATTAGTTAATAGTATTGTTACGATGCTATCCTCTTATTTTGATCAATGTATCAGGGTGTGTAAGATGTTAACATTAAGGGAAGCTAGGTGAAGAGTGTATAAGAAACTTCAAATCCAAACTTATATACATTTCAAAATTTTTGTAAATCCAAAATTATTTGAAAATAAGAAGTTGGAAAAAAATGAGATATGGCTCCATACTCACTAGAAATGGTAAAATGAAAAAGAATTAATGTTGGAGAGGATGTAAGACAACGTTTTGTATATTGCTGGTCAAAGTATAACGTGGTAGAACCACTTTGAAAAATAGTGTGGCAGTTTGAGAATATTAAACGTACATCTATCTACCCTATGAATCAGCAATTCCACTCCTAGAAATTTTTATGAGAAAAACAAAAATGCATGTCTAAAAAAAACCTTGCACAAGGATGTTTATATTAATTTTATTCATAATAGCCAAAGACTGTAAATAATCCAGATGTCCATCAACAGGATAATGGATAAATAAGCTGTGGTACCATCATATAATGGAATAGTACTCAGCAACAAAAAATGAACAATACAAAAAACAACATGGGTAAAACTTAAAAACATTGCACTGAGTGAAAGAAGCCAGGTGCAAAAAAGTACATGCCGCATAATTCTATTGGTATGAAATCCTAGAGTAGTCCAATTCAATCTGTGTGATAGAAATCAGACCCGTGGTTATCTGAAGGTGGGGCAGGATAACAGACTGGAAAGGCATAAGGAAGCTTTTTGGGGGTGATAGAAATATACTGGGTGCTGATAGGGATGGGGCTATACATGGGTATGAATTCATGAGAATTGGTAAAACTGTACACATAAAATCTCTGTACTTCATTCTATGTAAGTTATGCCTCATAAAACAATTTTTAAAAATAACATAAGTATGGGAGAGGAGTCAAGATGGCGGAGAAGTAGCAGGCTGAGACTACTTCAGGTAGCAGGAGATCAGCTAGATAGCTTATCTAAAGATTGCAAACACCTACAAATCCAACGGGAGATCGGAGAGAAGAAGAACAGCAACTCTAGAAACAGAAAATCAACCACTTTCTGAAAGGTAGGACTGGCGGAGAAGTGAATCCAAAGCGACGGGAAGATAGACCGCGGGGGGAGGGGCCGGCTCCCGGCCAGCAGCGGAGCAACGGAGCACAAAATCAGGACTTTTAAAAGTCTGTTCCGCTGAGGGACATCGCTCCAGAGGCTTAACCGGGGTGAAGCCCACGCAGGGTCAGCGTGGCCTCAGGTCCCTCAGGGTCACAGAAGGATCGGGGGTGTCTGAGTGTCGCAGAGCTTACAGGTATTAGAACGGGGAAGCCGACTACAGAGACGGAGCCGAGGAGTGAGCTCTCAGCTCGGGGTTACCTTGAACCAGTCGCAGGCTCGGTCAGCTCGGAGCGCGGCCGGAGGCAGGGTGACGGGAGTAAATCGGCGCTGTTCTCTGAGGGCGCACTGAGGAGTGGGGCCCCGGGCTCTCGGCTCCTCCGGGCCGGAGACCGGGAGGCCTCCATCTTCATTCCCGCCCTCCAGATCTCTACGGAAAGCGCTCAGGGAACAAAAGCTACCGAAAGCAAACCCGATCCGATTACTCAGACCGCCCCAGGTAAGGGCGGTGCAACTCCGCCTGGGGCAAAGACACTTGAGAATCACTACAACAGGCCCCTCCCCCAGAAGATCAACAAGAAACCCAGCCAGGACGAAGTTCACCTACCAAGGAGTGTAGTTTCAATACCAAGGAGAGCAGCGGAATTCCAGAGGAGGAGAAAGCAAAGCACGGAACTCATGGCTTTCTCCCCATGATTCTTTAGCCTTGAAGTTAATTTAATTTTTTTTTCTTTTTCAATTTTTTTTTCTTCTTCTGCTAAATTTTTTTAACTTTTACCCTTTTCTTTTTTAACGTTTTTAACTAGTTTATCTAATATATATATATTTTTTCCTTTTTATATTTTTTCTTTATTGCTTTTCTTTTTTTAATTGTTTCTTTTTTTTTTTCTTTCTGAACCTCTTTTTATCCCCTTTCTCCCCCCTCACAATTTGGGATCTCTTCTGATTTGGCTAAAGCATATTTTCCTGGGGTTGTTGCCACCCGTTTAGTATTTTACTTGCTCCTTCATATACTCTTATCTGGACAAAATGACAAGGCGGAAAAATTCACCACAAAAAAAAGAACAAGAGGCAGTACCAAAGGCTAGGGACCTAATCAATACAGACATTGGTAATATGTCAGATCCAGAGTTCAGAATGACGATTCTCAAGGTTCTAGCCAGGCTCGAAAAAGGCATGGAAGATATTAGAGAAACCCTCTCAGGAGATATAAAAGCCCTTTCTGGAGAAATAAAAGAACTAAAATCTAACCAAGTTGAAATCAAAAAAGATATTAATGAGGTGCAAACAAAAATGGAGGCTCTGACTGCTAGGATAAATGAGGCAGAAGAAAGAATTAGCGATATAGAAGACCAAATGACAGAGAAAAAAGAAGCTGAGCAAAAGAGGGACAAACAGCTACTGGACCACGAGGGGAGAATTCGAGAGATAAGTGACACCATAAGACGAAACAACATTAGAATAATTGGGATTCCAGAAGAAGAGGAAACAGAGAGGGGAGCAGAAGATATATTGGAGAGAATTATTGGAGAGAATTTCCCCAATACGGCAAAGGGAACAAGCATCAAAATCCAGGAGGTTCAGAGAACCCCCCTCAAAATCAATAAGAATAGGTCCACACCCCGTCACCTAATAGTAAAATTTACAAGTCTTAGTGACAAAGAGATGATCCTGAAAGCAGCCCGGGAAAAGAAGTCTGTAACATACAATGGTAAAAATATTAGATTGGCAGCAGACTTATCCACAGAGACCTGGCAGGCCAGAAAGAGCTGGCATGATATATTCAGAGTACTAAACGAGAAAAACATGCAGCCAAGAATACTATATCCAGCTAGGCTATCATTGAAAATAGAAGGAGAGATTAAAAGCTTCCAGGACAAACAAAAACTGAAAGAATTTGCAAATACCAAACCAGCTCTACAGGAAATATTGAAAGGGGTCCTCTAAGCAAAGAGAGACCCTAAAAGTAGTAGATCAGAAAGAAACAGAGACAATATACAATAACAGTCACCTTACAGGCAATACAATGGCACTAAGTTCATATCTCTCAATACTTACCCCTGAATGTTAATGGGCTAAATGCCCCAATCAAAAGACACAGGGTATCAGAATGGATAAAAAAACAAAACCCATCTATATGTTGCCTACAAGAAACTCATCTTAAACCCGAAGACACCTCCAGATTTAAAGTGAGGGGGTGGAAAAGAATTTACCATGCTAATGGACATCAGAAGAAAGCAGGAGTGGCAATCCTTATATCAGATCAATTAGATTTTAAGCCAAAGACTATAATAAGAGATGAGGAAGGACACTATATCATACTCAAAGGAACTATCCAACAAGAAGATCTAACAATTTTAAATATCTATGCCCCTAACATGGGAGCAGCCAACTATATAAACCAATTAATAACAAAATCAAAGAAACACATCGACAATAATACAATAATAGTGGGGGACTTTAACACTCCCCTCACTGAAATGGACAGATCATCCAAGCAAAAGACCAACAAGGAAATAAAGGCCTTAAATGACACACTGGACCAGATGGACATCACAGATATATTCAGAACATTTCATCCCAAAGCAACAGAAAACACATTCTTCTCTAGTGCATATGGAACATTCTCCAGAATAGATCACATTCTTGGTCCTAAATCAGGTCTCAACCATTATCAAAAGATTGGAATCATTCCCTGCATATTTTCAGACCACAATGCTCTGAAGCTAGAACTCAATCACAAGAGGAAATTTGGAAAGAACCCAAATACATGGAGACTAAACAGCATCCTTCTAAAGAATGAATGGGTCAACCAGGAAATTAAAGAAGAGTTGAAAAAATTCATGGAAACAAATGATAATGAAAACACAACGGTTCAAAATCTGTGGGACACAACAAAGGCAGTCCTGAGAGGAAAATATATAGTGGTACAAGCCTTTCTCAAGAAACAAGAAAGGTCTCAGGTACACAACCTAACCCTACACCTAAAGGAGATGGAGAAAGAACAAGAAAGAAAGCCTAAACCCAGCAGGAAAAGAGAAATAATAAAGATCAGAACAGAAATCAATGAAATAGAAACCAAAAAAACAATAGAACAAATCAACGAAACTAGGAGCTGGTTCTTTGAAAGAATTAATAAGATCGATAAACCCCTGGCCAGACTTATCAAAAAGAAAAGAGAAAGGACCCAAATAAATAAAATCATGAACGAAAGAGGAGAGATCACAACTAACACCAAAGAAATAGAGAGAATTATAAGAACATACTATGAGCAACTCTACGCCAACAAATTTGACAATCTGGAAGAAATGGATGCATTCCTAGAGACATATAAACTACCACAACTGAACCAGGAAGAAATAGAAAGCCTGAACAGACCCATAACCAGTAAGGAGATTGAAACAGTCATCAAAAATCTCCAAACAAACAAAAGCCCAGGGCCAGATGGCTTCCCGGGGGAATTCTACCAAACATTTAAAGAAGAACTAATTCCTGGGGTGCCTGGGTGGCTCAGTGGGTTAGGCCGCTGCCTTCGGCTCAGGTCATGATCTCAGGGTCCTGGGATCGAGTCCCGCATCGGGCTCTCTGCTTGGCAGGGAGCCTGCTTCCCTCCCTCTCTCTGCTTGCCTCTCTGTCTACTTGTGATCTCTCTCTGTCAAATAAATAAATAAAATCTTTAA
>NW_019154096.1:51537951-51622848 GCF_002288905.1 Enhydra lutris kenyoni
GTCAAATAAATAAATAAAATCTTTAAAAAAAAAAAAAAAAAAGAAGAACTAATTCCTATTCTCCTGAAACTGTTCCAAAAAATAGAAATGGAAGGAAAACTTCCAAACTCATTTTATGAGGCCAGCATCACCTTGATCCCAAAACCAGACAAGGATCCCATCAAAAAAGAGAACTACAGACCAATATCCTTGATGAACACAGATGCGAAAATTCTCACCAAAATACTAGCCAATAGGATTCAACAGTACATTAAAAAGATTATTCACCACGACCAAGTGGGATTTATTCCAGGGCTACAAGGTTGGTTCAACCTCCGCAAATCAATCAATGTGATACAACACATTAATAAAAGAAAGAACAAGAACCATATGATACTCTCCATAGATGCTGAAAAAGCATTTGACAAAGTACAACATCCCTTCCTGATCAAAACTCTTCAAAGTGTGGGGATAGAGGGCACATACCTCAATATTATCAAAGCCATCTATGAAAAACCCACCGCAAATATCATTCTCAATGGAGAAAAACTGAAAGCTTTTCCACTAAGGTCAGGAACACGGCAGGGATATCTGTTATCACCACTGCTATTCAACATAGTACTAGAAGTCCTAGCCTCAGCAATCAGACAACAAAAGGAAATTAAAGGCATCCAAATCGGCAAAGAAGTCAAACTATCACTCTTTGCAGATGATATGATACTATATGTGGAAAACCCAAAAGACTCCACTCCAAAACTGCTAGAACTTGTACAGGAATTCAGTAAAGTGTCAGGATATAAAATCAATGCACAGAAATCAGTTGCATTTCTCTACACCAACGGCAAGACAGAAGAAAGAGAAATTAAGGAGTCAATCCCATTTACAATTGCACCCAAAACTATAAGATACCTAGGAATAAACCTAACCAAAGAGACTAAGAATCTATACACAGAAAACTATAAAGTACTCATGAAAGAAACTGAGGAAGACACAAAGAAATGGAAAAATGTTCCATGCGCCTGGATTGGAAGAATAAATATTGTGAAAATGTCTATGCTACCTAAAGCAATCTACACATTTAATGCAATTCCTATCAAAGTACCATCCATTTTTTTCAAAGAAATGGAACAAATAATCCTAAAATTTATATGGAACCAGAAAAGACCTCGAATAGCCAAAGCAATATTGAAAAAGAAAGCCAAAGTTGGTGGCATCACAATTCCGGACTTCAAGCTCTATTAGAAAGCTGTCATCATCAAGACAGCATGGTACTGGCACAAAAACAGACACATAGATCAATGGAACAGAACAGAGAGCCCAGAAATAGACCCTCAACTCTATGGTCAACTAATCTTCGACAAAGCAGGAAAGAATGTCCAATGGAAAAAAGACAGCCTCTTCAATAAATGGTGTTGGGAAAATTGGACAGCCACATGCAGAAAATGAAATTGGATCGTTTCCTTACATTATACACGAAAATAGACTCAAAATGGATGAAGGATCTCAATGTGAGAAAGGAATCCATCAAAATCCTTGAGGAGAACACAGGCAGCAACCTCTTCGACCTCAGCCGCAGCAACATCTTCCTAGGAACATCGCCAAAGGCAAGGGAAGCAAGGGCAAAAATGAACTATTGGGATTTTATCAAGATCAAAAGCTTTTGCACAGCAAAGGAAACAGTTAACAAAACCAAAAGACAACTGACAGAATGGGAGAAGATATTTGCAAACGACATATCAGATAAAGGGCTAGTGTCCAAAATCTATAAAGAACTTAGCAAACTCAACACCCAAAGAACAAATAATCCAATCAAGAAATGGGCAGAGGACATGAACAGACATTTCTGCAAAGAAGACATCCAGATGGCCAACAGACACGTGAAAAAGTGCTCCACATCACTCGGCATCAGGGAAATACAAATCAAAACCACAATGAGATACCACCTCACACCAGTCAGAATGGCTAAAATTAACAAGTCAGGAAATGACAGATGCTGGCGAGGATGCGGAGAAAGGGGAACCCTCCTACACTGTTGGTGGGAATGCAAGCTGGTGCAACCACTCTGGAAAACAGCATGGAGGTTCCTCAAAATGTTGAAAATAGAACTACCCTATGACCCAGCAATTGCACTGCTGGGTATTTACCCTAAAGATACAAACGTAGTGATCCGAAGGGGCACGTGCACCCGAATGTTTATAGCAGCAATGTCTACAATAGCCAAACTATGGAAAGAACCTAGATGTCCATCAACAGACGAATGGATAAAGAAGATGTGGTATATATACACAATGGAATACTATGCAGCCATCAAAAGAAATGAAATCTTGCCATTTGCGACGACGTGGATGGAACTAGAGGGTATCATGCTTAGCGAAATAAGTCAATCGGAGAAAGACAACTATCATATGATCTCCCTGATATGAGGGAGAGGAGATGCAACATGGGGGGTTAGGGGGTAGGAGAAGAGTAAATGAAACAAGATGGGATTGGGAGAGAGACAAACCATAAGTGACTCTTAATCTCACAAAACAACTGAGGGTTGATGGGGGGAGGGGGGTTAGGAGGGGGGGTGGGATTATGGACATTGGGGAGGGTATGTGCTATGGTGAGTGCTGTGAAGTGTGTAAACCTGGCGATTCACAGACCTGTACCCCTGGGGATAAAAATATATGTTTATAAAAAATAAAATTTAAAAAAAAAACATAAGTATGTATTATTCCTTCTTTTTGTTCCTTGTTCCTAAATAAAGTCCCCACTTCAGTCGAACAGATTCTTCCCACTCCAAAATCAATGCAACAACTACAGTTTAAAGGCCTTTAATTACAAATTCTGTTATAGATTTGTGAAAATCTAATTGGATCATATCCACTTGTTCCCCCTCAGAATAGCTGGCAACTTATCTTCACAATCAGAAGACTGGGGAACTACAGTATTTCCACCCTTTATATTTTATACTTAGGCACATTTTTCACACACAACTTAAGAATATACAAATAGCTCTCTTATCTGAAGGAATTCTAAGTGTTTTACAAACCTTCAAAATAGATTTTTAAACTATCTAATATTTTATAGGAGGAACATTTCATGCAGACTAAAGTGCAGCGACATCTGGCCTGCAACATGGCAGCTGTTTAACAGCCATGACACCTCACAAAAGTTTAGGACAGGAAGCAAAGAATTCTACAGCCAACTGAGGCGAAGACGAGGAGGGCTGCAGAAGCAGGAGGCTGCAATGGCTTGGGCTGGAGCACCGCCAGCACGATGTGGTTAACACCTCCATCGTAATGAAAAGCACAAGTGTCATTAGTGGTCAGAGCTTCATCTCGCAGAGGGCACGTCCCACAGCACGGTACCTTTTCCTTCCATCAGGAGCACTGGTTTATTTCTAATACAACAGGAAAAAAAGTTCCCTCTAGCCATGCCCCAACCATTCCATGCTGAGGTCCCCTTTCCAGGTACAATACTGCACATGAGCTTAGCTATGCAGAAATTTTACAAAGTCTTTATCCTGATGTCATAAGGTCAAGCCAACACTTAGTTTGATATATTTCATCACAAGCAAAAAGAACAGAGAAAACAGTGATGTGAGTGATGGGAGTACAGACAAACACATTGCCATCCAAAGACTCACTCTCCTTTTAGAATTTTTTGAAAACTTTTGTTTTGCCACATTAAAGAAGAAAATTTTGAGTGTTTTTCTTCCCCCTGTGATAGCCTTCAAGTATCTACCTGATGGGAAGCTCAGTTAGTTTTTGTTGAGCCTGGAGAAGAATTCTAGATGCAGAAGAGATAAAGGATCACAGACTTCTTCATGTGCTTTCGGCCATTATTGTGCCCATGAAACCTTCTTGTAAGAAAGGTATGAACGTGCCCATAAATAATCATCACTTCTTGGCCCCAGCTCCCTGGAAACACAGATCCTCCTTCATTTAACTCCAAATTGTTCTGGATGCTAGACCTCAAATCATTTTTTTCCATATATAAAAACTAAACCAAATCACTCATCCTTCCAGCAACTCCCCATCATTTCTCAGGATTACATAAGGATTTGTGCCTTGAATTCAATGCTTCCCCCCTTGATAATCACACACTCATTATTTGAAAGGCCAGTTGAAGATAACCCAGTGCCCAGAGTTTCACTCCCACAAAAGGTGCATTCTATCCTTTCACAATGCATATAAGGCATAGTGACACCTCCTGGATGCCAAGGGATACAAGAGACTCCAACTTTGTAAATTCATTCATCATTATCAAAGGACAACTTCTTTCCTTCTTCCACTCTACCCAAAGGGCAAGGCAGATCAAAGACAGAATTCTAACTGAGACTGGAATTAGGTTTATCTATTACTGCTTGGATCTGAGCATTATGGGTAAATGTTGGGGGGGTGGGGATAGTGTTTAGGGATTGCTGAGGTTGATGGAAAAGGAGAGAAATGGTTCCAGTTAAATTCTGTGCCATCAGGTGAAATAATATGTAAGTCAATAATCACTGCTCTCAAGCCCAAAGAACTCTTCTAGGTTGTAGATGGCGGGGGGTTGGGGGTAGGGAGCGGTGGATTACAAAGAGATAACTCACCATAGTGGGCAGTAAATACACAGAAGGAAAAATGACTTGTGCAACAATGCTATCGCGATTTGGCTTTGGAGACTCAGATGCAACAAACATCTGTGGGCAATGATTAGATGCCAGATACTATGCCTGGAGAGTCAGAATATGTCTTTCTTCAAACCTCTCAACATCCTTGTAAAGGTAACAGTATACTCTAACTTTTACAGATAAGGAAAGGAAGGTTGGGCATATAAAGTGATTTGTGGGGGCACCTGGGTGGTTCAGTGGGTTAAGCCTCTGCCTTCGGCTCAGGTCATGATCTCAGGGTCCTGGGATCGAGCTCCGCATTGGGCTCTCTGCTCGGTGGGGAGCCTGCTTCCCCCCCGCCCCTGCTGCCTGCCTCTCTGCCCACTTGTGATCTCTCTCTCTCTCTGTCAAATAAAAAAATAAAATTCTTAAAAGAAAAAAAAAAAAAAGAAATGGAGCCTAAAGAGATTTAGTCCATTTTAAAGTGATTTGTCCAAAGTCACCCAGATTGTTACTACCAAGGTAAATCCTCTATGTTCAAATCTCTTAGTTCTCCATCTATATATTATGCTGCCTTTTCATGCTGCCACTCTATACTAATGTAATCTTATTGGATATGAAACATAAGCCAGGATTTGAAAGATGTGCAGATTTCACTGAGGAATGGAAGGGGGAAGTGATTTTAGGTAAGCAGACTCTGACTGCCATGAAAAGCCTAAACAAAAGGTGAGTTTAGTGGGTTAAGAGGAAACTTGCTTTAAAAAAAGAGGATTACATAGAAAAGAAGGGGACTCGCTTGGGCTCTCTGCCCAGCGGGGAGCCTGCTTCCCCCTCTCTCTCTACCTGCCTCTCTGCCTACTTGTGAGCTCTGTCAAATAAATTAATAAAATCTTCAAAAAAAAAAAAAAAAAGATGCCATAAAAAAAAAAAAAAAAAGAAAGAAAGAAAAGAAGAGGGCTGACTCTCCAAAGACAAGCCTTGGCCAAATCATGGAAGAATTCTACCATTAATCTTAAAGAGTTTTACCTTATTCTCTTTATAGTGGGAAGCCACTATAGTTCTTTGAATGACATTACGGAATCCACTTTAAAGAAATGTAATCTGGCATAGGGTATGATAGATTAGTGGAGAAAGAATAAAGCAGAGAAGTCAATCTGAGGTAGTCATTGTAATATTGCAGATGAGGAGAGGTAAACTAAGATAGAAGGGAAAGAGAGAAATATGAAAACAACTTCTAGCACATGGTGGACAGTATTCAGTAAATATTTATAGAAAGACTGAGCAGGGAGGACAAAAGCAGTGCAAGGAGAAAGTCATGAGAACTTGTTAACTCACTACTACTGAAAATAAGAGAAAAGGTATATCAAATGTCACTCTAAGGTAAGGCCCAGATGACCTTGAGAATCGTAGTATTAGTAGCAGTAGAAATTAGAAATTTTAGCAGAAATAAAAAGTTGTTCTATTTCTAGTAGAAATATAATTAGTAGAAATAGGTAATTTAGGAGAAATGAACCAAATTTAAGAAAGAAAAATGACAGATTATAATACACCAAATCTGAGACTTTAAAACACCATGGGAAAATGTTTACCCAGGAGAGAGATCAGGCTTCAGATTTAGATTTGACCATCATCTCCATAGAGGTGGAGTTAAAGCAGGAAACAAAGTCATCAAAGAAAATTTCATAGTGACAAAAACTGAGGACTAAGAAGTAGACTTAAACACACATGTGCGCGTGCACACACACACACACACACACACACACTCCTCCCACAGGTGCAAAACAGTATCAAACACTGCATGCAAGTCAAGCAAACTAAGGCTGGGAAAAGATAATTGGATTGGGCAATTAGGGGGTCACATGGTGATCTTCAACAGTTCTGGTTCAGGCAAATTATCAGAGAAAAAGGGAGATTTCAGAGAACTAATCAGAGTGTGGATTGAAAAGTGAAGGCTGGGGCACCTGGGTGGCTCAGTGGGTTAAAGCCTCTGCCTTCGGCTCAGGTCATGATCTCAAGGTCCTGGGATTGAGTCCAGCATCTGCATCGGGCTCTCTGCTCAGCGGGGAGCCTGCTTCCCGCCCCCTCTCTCTGCCTGCCTCTCTGCCTATTTGTGATCTCTGTCTGTCAAGTAAATAAATAAAATCTTAAAAAGAATAAAAGAAAAGAAAAGTGAAGGCTGTGGGACAGACAACATACTTGAAAAGATTGAAAGTGAAAGAAGAAGAAACAGAACTTCAAATTATGTGCTAAGCTTAATGTACCTGAGAGAACTTTAACTTTCACAGTTCATTTTTTAATTTTTATTTTTATAGTAAAATTCTATTATAAAGCACCACTATGCTATAATCTGAATCAGGCCATACCATGGGTCAAATCGTGTCCCCTGGGTGCATGGCGTTATGTAGGATATCAGTCTCAATACACCAGAGAAAGCATATGAGTATTATCCTTGTCCATTCCACTCCTATCTGTGTTATTACAAGGTTGAACTGTAATTTGAATTTATAACACTAATGTTGCTTCATTGGGACTTTAATATACTTACTCTTTGAAATAAATCACTCCATTTCTCTAATCACCCTCTATTGACAACTTTACTAATTTGGTGAGATGATGATGTTGGACTGTGAAAAACATATTGAAGTAAGATTTATGTTTAAATCCAGATGTTTAGACATATTAAACCACTATGGAGACTGATGATTTATTTTCTCTCACTATAGGTCACAGCATATGGCTTAGAGAACACTTAAGAGAAGAGGGCTAATGTACTCATATTTCACTACTGGAACCTTTGGTTCTAAATTGAGTAAGTTTACCAATGAAATAAGCTTGATGGCTTTATACAAAACTCTAGTCAATATTCTTCATTTCACATCAAGTTCTCTGCCTATCTGCTCCCAAGGGGAAAACCTAGTGCTATCAACAAGGGATTTATCAATACACAGCCACTTAAAACTCGGACCTTGATTATATGAATTCTTTTAGTCCACGTTAGTAAGAGGAATAAAGACGCAATAGACTGGACCTTTACATTTTCCCTCTCATTGAAAAAACTACTAAAAGAAAAGGCATTTTGCAACTTGTCAAGTGCCTGGGCAAGGAAACAACTGTAGCCAAAGGAACATAACCATCCAATCCTCTGAGTATTTACCAAAGACCTGTTGAGAGTACTACTGGTAGTTTATATATTTCAGTCATGTTCTAGATTATGATCTAGGGTCTAGATGAAAAAAATGACATAAAGTTAAATCTAAAAATCCTGGATATTATATTCCATCAAGTTATAGCTATAATTCATTACCAGAAAACATAGAGAATGATCAAAACCAAGAATTAGCAAATATTTTTCTGTAATGATTCAGTAAATATTTTAGGCTTTGCAGGCCATATGGTCTTTGTAGCAATGACTTAATTATGCCTTTGTAGTGCAAATTACCCACAGGGAAAATGTAGAACAATGAGTGTGGCTATGTCTCAATAAACTTTATTTAAAAAAACAGGTAGTTGGGGTGCCTGGGTGACTCAGTGGTTTAAAGCCTCTGCCTTCAGCTCAGGTCATGATCTCAGGGTCTTGGGATTGAGCCTCCCATCAGGCTCTCTGCTCAGCAGGGATCCTACTTCCCCACCCCCTCTCTGCCTGCCTCTCTGCCTACTTGTGATCTCTGTCTGTCAAATAAATAAATAAAATTTTTTTAAAAAAAAGGTAGCAAAAGGAACTGCTTGATGATGACAACAACAAAAACTCAATGATGGAGTATGTCAGAGGGATATGGAAACCAACTGGAAGAGCTCCTATTGGCCAAAGCCAGAATGATTTGAACACTGAAACAGATAAAGTAGTACTGGATTATACCAAAAGAATAAAATAAATATTCATAAATCTATACTGATATTAATAAATGATGAGTAAATAAATAAATGGAAGAGAAGAGGCAAATCTCTCATGCAGAAGAATACTATGTTCTCATAAATGCCCAATTCCTTAACTGTGGACTGTGTGTGCATAAGACTTTCTTCCACAAAGTATAGTATTGAAAGAGGAGAAAAGGGTAACATCATGGTGGAGAAATCTGACAAACACTACCTCAGCCAGGTGATCAAGTTGACATCAATACTAAGTCATGTTGATAATACATACAGTTGATATGATACAATGAGAATGGCACTTTACTGCTGTGGTTTTCTTCCCAAAACTTGTCTAATCATGAGAAAAATACCAGGCAACCCCCCAAAAAAAGACATTCTAAAAAATACCTGACTAGCACTACTCTAAACTGTCAAGGTTATGAAAAAACAAAGGGAACTCTGAGAAATTGTCACAACCAAGAAGAACCTTAAAAAGACTTGATGACTAAATGTAATATGGTAACCTGGATGCTATCTTGAACAGAAAAAGAACCCATGCAAAAAATAAAGAAATGTGAATAAAGGATGCACTTTTTTAGTTAATTTAAAATAAGAAGAAGAACTGGCAGACCAGATTTGGCCCTGACTAGCCTGGGTTAACTGTTGCATTCACTATAGATCATGATGGTCTCCCACACCACAAATCAAAACATAGAAATAGAAGACAATGACAGAAGGGCCTTTAGATACTCCCCAATCTAGCCCCCTCTTTTACAGCTGAGAAAACAGGAGCAGAGAGGTGAAGTGTCTTACCCAGAGCTGACCAGCCTGTAATGCGACGCAAATGAAGCTGGGATTTGGGGGTCTAATTTCATAGCTAATGCTCTTTAAGGTATACTATGCTGCTGCCCTCTCCCCCTCCCCTATATACATATATAGGGAAGTCACTACAGAACCAAAGGAACACTTGGGCAATTCATCTGACTTATGTCCTCCAAAGAAGAAAATCCTACTATGCTTTCGGTTTTCTTCTCGGGTAATATTTTTTTCCCTAAATTCCAGCAACTGAAAGCTAGAGTCCAAGAAGCACCAGGACCCAGAAAGACTGACTCCTCACTGCTTTCCATCTCCTGATCTTGTTTACATGTGTTTGTCTGCAAAAGTTTTAATGGAATCATAGAAAACGAGTGCTTTAATTTCCCAATAAAGTCTGTGCCGCAGTATGAGTCATTGTTTTCTTTTTTTTACACTAGCCAGGGTAAAGCCTTCTGGTTTTAATAACTAATACTGCTGAGTTCAATAAAAAGCACTTAATTTAATTTAATCCAAACCTTGATCAATGCCAGCTTCCCCTGGAATTTTATCTTTGTTTTAATTTGAGTCTCCATGTTCCAGAAAAACGAGAGGCCAAGAGGAAAGGAGCATAAGTCAATTAGCTTGTAGGCTTATTTCTAGGCAAAAGAATGAAAATACAAGATTGACAGGTAAACCACAAGACTCTAATATTTCTGCCCTGCTAGACCAAATTTTCCTGGCAGAATCAGTGTTTTCTTTAGTCCTGAACAAAGAAACTTAACAATTCACAACCCCATTTGGAAAATGTTTTTTAAATAAAATATCCCAAAGCCAATTAGTATCAGATTTCTATGCTAGAAGTATATTGTCTTTAATGTGTTGATAATCGAGAGATATGCTACTGTAAAATTAGATACAGAAAGCCTCCCAAGTCAGTCTACTTGAACACTAAAACAGCCAGACTGAGTGCTTGGAGACTGGAATGGAAATAGAATGAAGCAATCCTGAGGACAGTTTGATAAGCTTTTCTTAAATGGTCCCTTTATTACTCTCATAGAATTCAGTCCTGTATCTGAAAACATGCATCATTTTAGAAGAATTGCTGCTGACACCACTTCCTTAGCTTATACCTGAAAGTTCTGTTGCCCTGTCAAATGTGAACCAAAAACTTCTCGAGGGTTGGGGGGAATTGTGAAAATCTCCATTTTGGTTCAGTGATGTAGTTTTTCAGTGTAAACGCTTTTAGAGATAATCTGAAGGATCTTAAAATAGTTGCAAGCACCAAGGCCAGCTTTCGACATCCTCCCAGAGCATGGCTACTGGCACCACATATCCTTGCTTCCATCCTGAAGTACTGACTATACAGTGGACCACAGGGACAACGCAGTCAGTCTCCTGCAGAATTCCAAACTTCAGTTCCTGTAACACCTGGTTTCTCCACAGGGGTTTTGTGTCCAAACCTGATCTAACTAAAATTCACAGACTATAGAATGTTGACTCTGGGAGGAGATCAACAGAACTTCTAAGCCAGAGATTCACATGTGTATGGATTTCATAGACCAGTAACATTTCAAAAAAATAATTATTGAGGACACCAAAAGAGGGTTGCTCATTATCTCATAGTCATTTGCTTTAGCAAAATAAAGACATTTAAAATAGCAACTACCAGGGCGACTGGGTAGTTCAGTTGGTTAAGCATGCCTTCAGCTTAGGTCATGAGTTTGGGGTCCTGAGATTAAGCCCCACTTTGGGCTCCTTTGCTCAGCAGGGAGTCTGCTTCTCCATCTCCCTCTGCCCCTCTCCCCATTTGTGCTCTATTTCGCAAATGAATAAATAAAATCTTTAAAATGAAATAAAATAAAATATCAATTATCAGCAACATTTCCTAATGTTATACACTTTTAAATGACAAAAATGTGGGGAGGGCATAAACTTGGAACTTAAAAATTAAATAAATAATAGCCTCGTTAAAACTCCCCACATTTTTCTTATACTGTCATTTCATCCTAAATCGCTAAAAACTTTGTCAAAGACTGGCATTCATCTATAGACCATTGTTTGGAAAACAACCAGCTAGCCCAACACTTTTACTTTGTTTATTAGAACACTGACTTTCTGAGAGATGAAGAAACTTGCTCAAAGAAATCGAAGGGACTGATGGCAGAGCTTAGACTAGAACCCAGAAGTCTAAATTCTGAGTATGTTGCTTTTGCATTGATAGAAGATTATCTCATTTGCTGAACAAACATTTCATGATCCCTGAATACATGCTTACAGAAAGTTAAAAAAGAGACCTCTTCATAAATCAGCATGGCATAGAGAAATGAATAGAAGCTTGGAGAAAAAAAATCCAAACTCAGTGAGATTTTCAGGGGAATGAGATACTTTACTCTGTTTAAAGAGGACATCATATGATACTTGTCAATACTGAAAGTAACAAACAAAAATGTAAAGTAACAATCATTTTGGAAAGTCAAAAGACTGGAAAGGAAAGTAAATGTGTTATTACCTTCAAAATCTGTAAGCACAAAATACTAGAAAAAGTGCATAGAGCATACTCTTAAAGAAAAATAACTATGGAATCAACCTGTTTAGGAATCTTCATCTTCCCATAGAAACAGGAATACTGTTAACAATATACCCACCAAGCTTGGGAAAAAGCCAACTCATGAATTGCAGTCTTATGGAAGAGGAATTAGATTTGACTCCTCTGATTCTAGAGATCAGAACTACCACCAATGGGCAGAAATTTTAAGAGATGCAGATATTGCTAAAGGTGAGAACTTTTTTTTAAAGGCATAGCTTTCTAAGTCTGTTCAAGGATGATTGGACCACCTCATGGTATGCCCTATCTGTAAGTACATTGAGCAAAACCTGGTTAACGATTTGGCAAGGTCATTGCAAAGGGAAAATCAAGCAAGGCTTGGACAGGAGATTGGCATAGATGACCTCTAAGAAGCTATCCAACTCTAAGAATCTAGGATTCTTTAATCATCCCAACCCCTACCATCGAAGAAGCAGCAAAAAATCAGTCAAATATTTCAAAATAAACACAAAACCTTCATGAGGATGAATGCTAATTGCACAATTTCAGAATAATGACAACTCAACAATCATCAGTCATGCCTGGATGAGCTACTATTAGGATTGGGAATCTGGACTCTTAATGTAAAATGCTCTTCCTTCAATACAATGTTACTTTAAAGCCATTTTGATACATGTTTTCATACACATTTTTAAGTACCTGCTTCATGCCAGGCACTGTGCTTAGGTGTTGTCCTAAAATAAACATACCCAGATATTATGTGGAATGAAGCCTCTTTAATTTTTAAAAATCTTCCTCCCTAGCAAAGGATGAGTCATTCCTAGTGAGGAGGAAAAGTAGATGGAATAGGCACCTACATAATCACTTGCCTCCTTTGGACTTCAGTTTCCCTACCTGTGAAATAAGTGGTTTTGACCAGATGATCTCTGTGGTCTCCTCCAGCTATGAAGACTTAGGACTTACAAGACCAACAGGCCAGAGAATAGAGGGCTGGGTTTTCCAGGCTGCCTAGAAACAGAGGTTGCAATCATAAGCAGCCCAAAGTACTTACAGTGGTCCTAACCCTGAAGTTATAGGGGAAGATTTAACATGCCTCCAAACCTCATGGGCAATTCACTCCCTTAGAGCTGTTGGACAACCTCTGGCTAATAAAGATTAAACAAATAAATATAAAAAATGGTTCTATCCAGCATCCTGAGAGGCCAATTTGCTGTTAATGGTGGTGTTTAGGCCCTAAAAGGGTATTAACTTACAGAGTAGTTAAGTCTCCAAACACAGACCAGAGCTTTAAAAGATGTACAGGTGCCAAAATTAAGGGCCAAATTACCAATCTGTTTTAAATGATGGTCTGGGAATGCTCAGTATGACAAGGAAAATGTATGACAAATAATATCTTCAATACAAAGAAAAAGTTGCTTGAATTTATTAGAGGAAATGTGGTACCTCTTGGGACTTCTTTTTTGCCCACTCCCAAAGAGGTGATTTTTCAAAATCGACTTGAAGACACAGCTAATGCAAAATGACCCTTTAAGCACAAAATAAGCTCATTTTTAACTAAAACAGTTTTCATGTCAGCATTTGCCAAAACCTTTGAGAACTTAGAAATATCAAGGAAATACACATTCCATTAGTATCAAAACTAGGTACTTCCATGACATGCTAAATGCCTGCATTACTCCACATGTGCAAAAGCTTTAGACCAGAGGAAAGCTGGCTGCCTCTACTCACCAATAAGTTTAAAGAGCTGCCTTGGCAGCCCTGCTGGATGACAGCAGAATGACTTCCTGTCAAGTAACCTCCATCCTCCAAGGTGACAGGAAATGGGTTTAAACACTGGTAATATCACTAATCAAGTTGCGAGAGCACATGTTCCCAGTCGGCAATTGTGAAGTTTGGTTACAATGTGTTAGCAGCTTGCTGGGCCATGTGATTCAGCATAATGACAGATGAAAGGAAAGGTCAGATTTACTAAGTGTTGAAGAGGTGTCATCAAGAGTTGCATATTACTTCAATATGTCCCTGCATCAGAGGCATCTCACATATAGGTAGAAGTCAATTTCTCCTACAGAATTCTTCAGTTTCCCAATTACTTTTATGGAAACTCCCAAATTTATTTCAACACATGAAGAATTGGACTTTCTCTTATTCCTGATTGAGACCAAATACTCCAAAGTAATGATCTTATACGATTCCACCTTGATCTTTAAATGCACACATGCATATACTTTCAAATTTTGCCAAATTCACTCTTCTCAAGTTAAAATAGCCACATTTTCCTCAAAAGTTCTTTCCAGTCCCTCCAGTATCTTGATGCTTCAGGAACTGAAATATAATGGCATTTCTATTCCTCAAGAAACCACTCTTTAGTTTTACCCTAAGGAAGGTGTGAGGAAATAGGATTTTCCTTTATTTAAAGGACAAGAAGTCACTTTAGAGATTCTCTCTCAGAGCCTACTCATATTATAGATTCATATCTTCAGTCCCAATTAGTTTTTGAGCACACACTGTAATTCAGAAATTGTACTAAAGTTATAATAACTAATAGAGCCAGACATAGTCCCTGATCTCTTGGAAGCACTTAATTATATAATAAAACATTAAATAATTATCCAAATAAATGTATAACTTATAAATTAAGTATTAATGATTAAATAAATTATTATTCAGTTAATATGTAATTATTAACTGGGGAGGAATAAATAGATATGGAAAGGTAAAGTGACTTCCTAAGGTCCTGAAGTGAGTTTTTCCTAAAATACCAGTCTCCTGGTTCCCAGTCCAGTTCTGTTTCACTCTGCATCCCAATGTATTTCACAGGGTGCTTCCCCTGGATTGAAAGACGATCTGACATTCCATATCCACGGCAATCTCACAGCAGCTTCTCTACAGCAGGATTTTCTAAACTTTTTATCTTGTACCAGAACTATAGAATGTTTCATGTTTGCTGAGGCATACCCAGAGGGAAGCACAGGGTGAGTGTATGTTTGTGCTTTAGGAAGCATGGCTGAAGGACACCTCCATCGTGAAGGTGTCTTAAGCTTTTGTGAAGAACACATGAGTACTCTAGTAAAAAGGAGAAGATGGCAGTGCCCACATGGCTTTACTTTGGGAATAACCTCGCCCCAAAGAAAAAGAGGTAGGGGAGGGTGGCATTCTACGTGATTTTCTAGAGTAACCACCACCTTCTGTCTTAAATAGTGGGTGAAAATGATGACTCAGTTTAGCTTAAAAGGCCAGGGAACACAGCATGGACATGACTTGGCAAATCAGAACAACCAACTATGGCATAGGAGTGTGCTGCTTGGCTAGGAGAGTGCACTCAGGGCCCTCTGAAGCATTATCCCAAAAGTCAGGTAGCTGGATTGGGTAGTCCCAACTCCTCCTCCACTAGCAGAGGGAAAAAGGACACAGAATAAAGAACTCTCAGCTATCTGATCCCTCCATTAAGAGCTTTACAATTTCTTGTAAACTGTAAAACTTTCTCCCATAAATATAACTCCTCTCACAGCTTAGATTTCTGTCTCCACAAGAAAAGCAAGCTGTCCCCAACACTCAATTTACAAACTGTGTGTCTAATCAATATTTGCTAAATGCACAAATGGTGTACAGGGGATTTTCGAATATTAATAAATAATAAGAACTTAGTGTGTATTTAAGTTTGTGATAGATACTGTGTTAAGGCTGGGAATGCATCTGTATCACTTAATCCTAATAACCCTATAAGAGAGCTAATATTATTATTCCCATTTCATAGATGAAGGGGAAAAAAGGCAGCTTTAAGAGGTTAAATAACTTACCCAAGGTTACTCAGCTAATAAAAGGCAAGAGCTAGGATTTAAGCACAGGTCTGGCACACTTCAAAGCCCATGCTCCTGATCACCATATTTACTGCCACCTTGAGGGTCAAGGCAGGGCAAGATGTAGGGCATCTCACTACTGGGTCCTACTTTCAATTAATTAGGGTACTTTCAGCAGCAAACAAAAGGAAAAAAGTATTGGAACACTACACAAATCTATTAACTCACACAAGAAAAGAAGTCTTGAAATAAGGTGTTTTTAGGGTTGATTAATTCAGTGGCTCAGTTTATCTTTACTGATGCAAATCCTTTCCAATTTCTGCTCTGCTAACCTCAAGAGTATTGGCTTTTGTGCTCATGCCTGTCCTTTAATGGTAACAAAATGGCTGCAGCAGCTGCCAGCATCGCCTCTTCACACAATTGTGTCTAAAGGGAGAAAACAGACCATTTTTCTCAGCGCATTTCTTTCAAAAGTGAAGAAACCTTTCTCAGAAACCCCCAGTAGACTTCTATTTTTACTTCCTTGGCCATTGCCAAGCCAATCACTGGTAAAGAAATTAGAATTAACATGATTTACTTAAAGTAATTAAAATCCACCTACATGTATGGTTGGGAAGGAATCAGCATCCCCTGAGGCATATAGCTACCTGTCCCTAAACAAAAGTGATGCCCTTTTAGAAAGGAAGAAGGGCAGGAATGGCTGTTAGGTGGAAAACTAACAGTAACTACCACATTCCCAAATCAAATCATAAGTGAAACTAGAAGCTGTATTAACTGAGGCCTCTTCTAACCACTGCCAAATACTAGTTGACAAATGCTTTTAAATCTAGTTATGTTCAAAGGAAAAGTGGTAATCAATTCCAATCTTCTAGGCTTTTGGAATGAGAGAAAATTATAGAAGCAACCAAAATAATCAGTTTTCCATCCATCTTATGTCAAAGAAAGAAAACTATGGTTTCTTTCCTAGGGTAGAGTCAGACTTTAGAAAAAGAGAAGGATGTAGAAGCCATTCTTGCAATCTCCCCGTCCTTGACTAAAAGACAAAGAAATACATGATGCATCAACAGCCCAAGATGGCTCCTGAATATTAACTATGTTTCAGAATTTCTTCTGTATTAAATCAGGTGGTAACCATTCCTGTCTATTCATTCCTAGAGAATGTTAATCTGGAATTGCCATATCATGTCTCTGACCTTTAATTTAGGAATAATAATCTCTTCTTATATAAATAAACAGTTCTGAAATAACATATATGGAAGTTTTTTGTGAATTTGAATTTGCTATGTAAATAGAAAGGTCTGCTCTAAGTTCCAGTTTTAGCCAGGGACATGAATTACATGGTGGAAATCAATATCATGGGCCCCAGACTATCTGGCTTTTTGACAATCCTTTGTCAGTGTTCTCAGAGCCTGTGGTTAATAGATAAGTGTTCAAAAATTTTCACTCACTCTCCTTCACCTCTGTAGGTCAAGTGTACTTCCCTATCTCTTGGCCATAGGTTTGGTTGGCCATGTGACTTTCTGGGGCCAACTGAATGAGACTGAAATGACAATGACCCATCTCTGAACATATACTTTACAAGGTCTTTCATGTTTCCACCTGCTTTCTTGTATTTTACCATCAGGTTAAGACTCAGCTTGGTTCACTAGACCAAAGAGCAGAGATGTCTAGGCCAACTGCAGTCTAGATTGGCTAACCTCCAGGAAGCTGACCCTCAGACTTATAAGCAATAATAAATATTTGCTGTTTAATGCCACTGAACTTTGGAGTCATTTGATACATAACAATAGCAAACCAATACAGTGTTCAAAGTGTAACCATCTCCAGCACAGAAAACATGTGAATAAACAAATTGGAAAGTATCCCAAAATAGGGTCCCCTAACATTTTATCCTAGTCAGTTTTTTAAAAAATTATTTATTTGTTTTAGTGAGAGAGAGCAGGAGGTGAGCAAGTGTGTGGACAAGTGGGGGGAGGGACAGAGGAAGAAGCAGACTCCTCACTAAGCAGGACCCTGGGATCATGACCTGAGCCAAAGGCAGATGCCCAACCAACTGAACCACTTAGGCATCCCCCAAATCGCTTTCTATTACCAACACCACTCAGGAATGATTTCCAGTGTTTTTCCTCTTTAGACCATGATTCTAGGAGAATGTATTTTTTCCTAATCAATTCCTTTAGTACCTTTTATCCAGAACTGGTTATCTGCACTGCATATCCATTTGCTCATTTAAGCAAGCTCCTGAAGAATATGGGTTTTGTCTTATATGAACATATCAAGTTTAACAAAGTTACGTAAGACATTGCTGTATGGCCATGTCTTACATAAGACATCGATAAATACCTATTTAACTAAATTCTGATTCTATTTAATTACAATGTCTGATGATCTAGAATAAATGATTTGCAAATCCAAAATCTCACTATCTAAAACAGATTGATAAAGATGAGTGCACTGATAAGACTTTTATAGGCTGTAGCTCCTTTCCTAACTCCACCCTTGCTTTTCTTCCACTCCCACCCCTAAGTCCAGAAAATATCTCTTTGCTTTCATGATTACTTAGAAGTAGAGATCTTTCCTCTCTTATTCTTCAAGACCTATCCCTTAGTTCAAATCAGGCTGCACAGCTAGTGGTCCTAATGGCCACTCATGGACATTTTCCTGTGGGAACCTTTTTGTCCTCCAAGTCTTTTCTGTCTACCTAAAAGTTTTCTCTGTGACTGTCTTCCCCCTACTTCCAAGTGTTCTCTAACGGATTTGCTACTAATAGGGTATGTAATCTTTGTCTTCATCATGATGGTTTAATAGCTAATACGTATCGATTGTTTACTCCACATCACATCTGATATTAAGTGGTTTGTAATGCATGATTTTTTTCATCCTTAAGAGAATCTTGAGAAAGACACTATTATTATCTCTTTTATAGATGAGAAAACATCAACTTAGAATACATATCCAAGGCTTACACAGAGTAAAGATCACTATCAAATCACCCGTATCTGTAAGTTCACATTTCCCAGCAGCCTTTTTCTAAATCACTATACCTGACATAGTACACATTCTAAAAGACACACAATGGATTGCCCATAACCTCTACACATTCTATCCTGGAAGGCTCACTCCCTGAGCCCCACAGTGTCTGCTTCAATATTGTTTTCTCCTGCAATAGTAGCAGTCTTCAAATTAACATTGGCTTTCCAATGCTTTGTAATCCCAGAAGCATTTTAGGGGTAGGGTCAAGTGTTTGCTTTGAACTGCAAAAGCTCTGTGAGACTTATGAGGGACATTTTCCTTCAAGCAAGAATGGAGTAAATTCAGTTGGGAAAGGATCATCTCTTGCTGATGTTGGTAACATTAAGTGATCTCTAACCAAGCAAAAAATTCAGAAGGCTAGCATTAAGTGCACTGAAATGTAAGTAGTTTTCTCCCTCATGAAAAAAGATAATGACGTTTACATCACTGAAATATTGTAAGAATCAATGAGACTGCATATAGTAAAATCTTTTTCAAAATTCAGAATATTCATAAAGTGTTAGTTACTAATATTCCAAGTATACACAAGTTACTCTTCCAATTAATTACAGTTGACCTGTGAACCATGTGGGTGGTTAAGAGAACCAACCCTTCCTCCCACCCTTGCACAGTCAAAAATACGTGCATAACTTCTAACTCCCCCAAAACTTAACTGCCAATCACTTGCTGTTGACCCAAAAGACTTACCAATAATACACAATTGACACATATTTTGTATTTTACATATATTATATGCTGTATTCTCAAAATAAAGCTTAAGAAAATACTACTAAATCAAAAGAAAGAGAGGGATGCCTGGGTGGCTCAGTTGGTTAGGCAGCTGCCTTCGGCTCAGGTCATGATCCCAGCGTCCTGGGATCGAGTCCCACATCGGGCTCCTTGCTTATCAGGGAGTCTGCTTCTCCCTCTGCCTCTGCCTGCCATTCTGTCTGCCTGTGCTTGCTCTCTCTCCCTCTCTCTTTCTCTGACAAATAAATTTAAAAAAAAAATCTTTAAAAAAAAAAAAGAAAGAGAAAAAACGTTAACAGTACAGTATTGTTTTTACCGAGAAAAATCCATGCGTAAGTGGATCTGCACAATTCAAATCCTTGTTGTACAAGAGTCAACTGTATAATCTTCTTAAGACTTTTTCCTTTCTAGGATTCTTCTAGAGTCCTAACACTTGCCTGGGCTCTCTGTTTTACAGTATTCACAAATTTACAGTGTTTTAGAGGCAGCACCTACTTACAAAACCTTTCTACAATCATTTAATGAACAGAAATACAAGCACACATGACATCAAACAAAACAACCCACAGATCACATCCGAAAGACATCATATTCAGACCATAAGCACACAATTTTCCAATATTGTATGATTCCAGCATCTTCACAACCTTGCCAACACTTGTTATTTTCCATTTTGAAAATTATTATTATGGCTCTCCTATTGAGTATGAAGTTGCATTTCTTTGGGGTTTTTAATTTGCATTTTCTAATGACTAATGACATTGAGCATCTTTTCATGTGTTTGTTTGGTGGGGGAGAGCACTTAACTTCCTATAGACCAAGCTTATAAATTACTGGTAGTTTTGTGACTTCAAGATTCAAGATCTTAAACAAATTTTTTAAATATCTGTCCTTCTCACACTCTCTCCCTTTAGATTTGTTTGTAATTTCTTAGCTGGAATGGTAAGGTCAGATATTTGAGAACTTCCCTCAGGACCTTGACTTTCCCTCAAGCATGGCCAGAAAGGGGCTATCCAAAAAGCAAAGAAAGTTGGCAAGATGCCAGAAATCCAAAAAAGGTGAACAGCAGACTGGGTAGGGAAGAAGAGTAGGAATGGGGAGAAATTTGGAGCCAAGAAGACTGTGGAAGATTAAATCTGTTATAGTCTATCTCTTTTAAGTTTCTATATAACTTTATTAAAGCCTAATATACAATAAACAACATATATTAAAGTACACAATTTAGGGGCACCTGGGTGGCTGAGTTGGTTGGGCAACTGCCTTCGGCTCAGGTCATGATCCCAGAGTCCCGGGATTGAGTCCCACATCAGGCTCCCACCTCCACGGGGAGTCTGCTTCTCCCTCTGACCTTCCCCGCTCTCATGCTCTCTCTCACTCTCTCCCTCTCTCAAATAACTAAATAAAATCTTGAAAAAAAATGAAGTACACAATTTGATAAATTTTAAAATATGTATATACACAGGGAACTATCAATACAATCAAGATAATGAGCATATCCACCACTCCGGAAAGTTTCCTTGTGCCCCTTGATGATCCTACCTTCTTGTACCCAGGCATCCATTCACCTGATTTCTGTTGTTATAAATTAATTTACCTTTTGCACAATTTTACAAAATACAAAAATTTTATATTTAACTTATCTAAATAATTAATTTATCTAATGAGCTTTGTTCCATGTATTTTGAAGCTCTGTTATTAGGTGCATACAAATCTAGGATTGTAATGTTTTCATGATGAACTGATCCTTTTTATCATTATGTGGTATCTTTGTTTACCCTTGGTAATTTTTTTTCTCTGAAGTCTGTTTTGTCTAATACTAATGTAACTTCTCCAACTTTCTTTTTATTAGTATTTTCACAATATAACTACCTCTACCCTTTTAATTTTTTATGGTAAATAAAATACACATAACATAAAATTTATCATTTCTATTATTATTCATTTCTGATCTTTCAAATTTCCTTTTGTCTGATGAACTGATTTTAGAAATTCCTTTAGAAGAGGTTTCTTAGAAATCTTTATTTCACCTTAGTTCTGAAGGATATTATCAGCTGATACAAAATTTGCAGTTGGCAATTCTTTTCTTTCAACACTTTAAAAATGTTTAAAAATGTTGTTCCAAGGCACCTGGCTGACTCAGCTGGAAAAGCATGAGACTCTTAATATCGAGGTTATGAGCTTGAGCCCCACATTGGCTACAGAGATTACTTAAAAATAAAATCTTTATAAAAAAGTGCTGTTCTTGGGGTGGGTGGCTCAGTGGGTTAAGTCTCTGCCTTCAGCTCAGATCACGATCCGCTGAGATGGAGCCCCAGATCGGACTCTCTGCTCGGCAGGGAGCCTGCTTCCCCCTCTCTCTCTGCCTGCCTCTTTTGTAATCTTGGACTTGTAATCTCTCTGTCAAATAAATAAATAAAATCTTTAAAAAAAAAAAAAAAGTGCTGTTCAACTTCTTTCTGGCCACCATGGTTTCCAGTAAGAAATCTGCAATCATTTAAATTGTTGATTTCCTATAAAGAATACATCATTTTTCTCTGACTGCTTTGAATATTTTTTTCTCTGCTTTTAGTTTTCAGTAGATTATGCATCCAGTGTACATTCCTTGAGTTTATACTATTTAGAATTCCTAAGCTTCTTGAATCTGCAGGATTAGGTCTTTCAACAATTTTGACACATTTCAGACACTATTTCTTTAAATATTTTTCTGTACTGCATTTCTCTTCATTTCCCTCTGAGACTCAGATGAAGCAAATATTAGACGTTTGGTTTTTTTTTTTTTTTTTAAAGATTTTATTTATTTATTTTACAGAGAGAGAGAAAGCAACAGAGAGCAGGAGTGGAGAGTATAAGGAGAAGCAGACTTCCTGCTGAGCAGGGAGCTGGGGGTGGGGGCACTGATCCCAGTACCCTGGGCTCATGACTTGAGCCGAAGGCAGACACTAACCAGCTGAGCCACCTAGGCACCCTAGAATTTTGGTATTGACTTTCAGATTCCTGAAGGTCTCTTTAATTATTTTTTTCAATTCTTTGTCTCTCTTTTGTTCACATTAGTTTCTCTTGATCTATATTGATCTTTTGATCTAACGTTCACTGACACTTTCATCTGTCATCTTCAACCTGCTATTAAGCCACTGCAATGCATTTTTTATTTCACTGATTATACTTTCAGTTCTAAAATTTCCATTTGCTTCTGCTTTATATTTTCTATTTCTTTTCTGTGACAGTCTCTATTTCCATTTGTTGTGTGTCCACCTTTACTTGTGGTAGCATTATTATAATACTACTACCTAATAGTCTTTGTTAGGTAATTCCAACATCCATGTCATCTTATCATCTGCATCTATTATTTTTTCCAATACAAGTTGAGATTTTCCTGGTTATTTGTATGCCATGTAATTTTGGATATATCCTGGGCATTTTGAATTGTATGATATAAGACTCTGGGTCTTATTCAGTCCTATGGAGAATGTTGATATTTTTGCTTTAGTAGGCAATCAAGTCAATGAGTTCAAGGCCTCAAGTTCAAACCAGTCCTCCTTGGGTTAAGATTTCAATAAAAGTTCTATTTTCAAAGTCTTTACAGTGCTATTTCAATATATTCTGCATTTGTGCCCCACAGTGACCAGTATCAAACTGGATTCGTGGTCTAGCTCTTAGTTCAGTTCTCAAAGTTTTTAATATGGTGTGTAGGATCAGACTCATGCATGCCCAGCTCAGGGACAAGCCTTGATACAACATAAATAATTCAGTCACTCCTCTGAGTTCCTCCCTTTTGGAACCATTTTGATTCTTTTGATGTCTGTTTTTTAGTGTTGTTAAGCAGAACCAAAATAACCTTTAACCTAACACTGATTTTACCTCATTAATGAGGTAATACCCTTCTGAGTAACTTATCCAATGTCCCATTAATTATGATGTTTTTCATTATGGCTGGTGAGAATATGAACTATTACCAGACCTGTGTAACCCCACAGATTGCTCCTTCTGATTCTCTTTGGTAGATATTCCCTGGCCTTTGACAATTTCAATTCATACATATGCTGGTCAGTAGTCAACTGAGAACTCACTAGGGACCCTCTGAATATCTCTGAAGCTTTCTTTGTGCACAGATATGAACTCTAACCACCTTGGCCTTCCTGGACTCCTAGTTCAACCTCATCTCAGGAAAACCAGTGGACTTAGCTTTGGTTTCCGTTCCTTTTACTGAAGTCTGAAAACTCTGCAAATAGTAAAATGGCATAACTGCAGAACTTATCTCATTTGTTTCCCTTTCTGAGAGATCACTGTCCTAAGTTGCCTGATGTGCTCTTCAAAGATTTAATTTTGCCCAGTAATGAAGATGTTTCAGGTGGGAAGTTAAATCTAGTCCCTATTCCTCCTTCTCAGTCAGAAGCAGAGGTCCCTGGTCTCTTGAGAGCAAGCTCCAGGTCTGACCTTGCAAAACAGTGATTTGTAGATGAAGATTAAAAAAGCAGTGAATTAAAGCCAGAGTTTTGGGCATCGAGGTAACATGGGTCTCAAGTACTATATAACAGCAAAAATAAGGTGAAGTCACAAAGGAAGATAGAGTTAAGTCCATTATGGTAGCTGAGATCAGCAAAGATTTGGGAAAAAAAAAGAAGATAAGAAAGCATGGACTTTCAATGAGAAAATGTGGATTAATGACCTGGAAAACATCCTCAGTAAAATGATTGCTCTGTGAGGGCAGGGACTTTGTCCTAGTCACTAATGTACAAGCTAGACACCCTTCTAGGTATCTATAAAGACATACCTTTATATTGAATAAGCATTTGCTGAATTAATACAGTTGAGTCTGACCTTTCATTCTCTCTTCTTGAATAAATGAAAATGGAGGAATGAGAGTTACGTGCAAAAGACCTACTTGGTTTCACTTGAAAGGTAGTTTTTGTTTAATGTGAGCAGCTGAAAGGAGAAATAAGATTGTGTTTAACAGGATCCTTCCTGTTTGCCTGTAATAAAACAAAAATCCTTAGAAGACTTCATCCTTTACCCTTCTTAGCCTCCCAAGGCTTAATTTCTCGGGTGTTCTTGAATTATGAGATGAGCTCAGAAATAGCACAGTCAAATTTTCCCCTTTTTTTGTTCTAAAGTCATGTTACCAAGGAGACTAATATACTATTTACTCCTAAGTAGTCTAGTTCTTTGAAATTTCCATATCAAATACATGAAACCATTGTGTTAGGAATAAAAATAGATTAATATATAATAAAAGGCACACATATGAACATTAATACCAAGTGATTTTAAGATGTGAAGAATTTTCTGTGTGGGTGGACCCGTGTCAATTGTCCTGGTTTTTCTACTCCAACGGTTATTTCGTATAACTTTATGTAATACTTCTTGAGAATCTAAATTTCTATACTATGTCCTAAAGAAATGAAAAAAATAATTCAGAAAGTCTCTATCTCAAGGAGTTTATAAATACTCAAAAATCTATACTACACAGCAAAGTGAATTACCCTCTCTCTGACAGACAAATTCCTTCTAATTCAGAGGAAGTAAGAGGAGACTTCATGGAAGGAGATACATTTAGCTGGGATTTTAAAAATGCCTAAAACTTCTGTAGGCCAGAATGAACGAAGAATGAGAGAGAATTCTAAGTAGAGTGAGGTATAGAAAGGAAAAGATACAATTAGTTGTAGGAATCAAGAGACAAGAGATTTTTATAATACTTCGATTTTTTTATAGAGTGCTCCTGGTGGGCAAAACAGGGAAGGTTGTGAAAGTCCACAAATACAAAGATGAACAACTTATAATTAAGTTAGTAGGTACATCTCTAAGGTAAATGTGACATATTAGCAATGAAAAGGAAATAGGCTCAGCACTTTTTAGGCTTATGGAGAAAGCCAGAAGTTCAAATATGGCAAGCTATTAGTCTGTGATTTTTGTTCCCAGGATTTGCACTACCTTATTAAGTATGAGAGCAATCACAACATTCGCAAAATATGCACGAATCAACCTAGGCTTTTAGCCTCAGTTTGAATGTCTGCATCAATCACACCACATATATCTGGCTCAAGTATAAGCACAATATTCTTAATCTCCACTTGCCACTTCATAAATAAGACATTTTAAAGGTGTTTTTTATAGATACTGCTGAATGTTTGAAGCACATCATAAGAAAGTGAGAAACAGCTGTTGTACCTAGATTCAACAGACACATATTTGCACATAGGGCAATGTTTAGAAAATGTCTTCAACCTGTTCTCTTTTGAGATCATGAGGTCTCCCTTCTGTTCACCCACGGCTTGAGAAAAGAGGCAGAAAGAAAAAAACATCAGCGCATAAGAAACTGTGGGTCTACAAAAGCAGAAATATACACCACTATTCAATCATTAAAAATCAACAATCTATTTAAAAGGTATTAAAAGATACAAACTTGCCAGTTATAAAATAAATAAGATGTGGGGATATAATACACAGCACCAGGAATATAGTTAATAATATGTAACAACTTTGTATGATGACAGTTGGTAGCTAGATTTATGATATTCATTTCATATATATAAATGTTGAATTGCTATGTTGTACACCTAAAACTAACATAATACGGTTTGTAAACTACGCTTCAATAAGAAAATAAATAATATTCAAAGTGAGTATCATGGAACCTTAAGGACTCTATTTAAGTACTTCAGGATAACACACACACACACCCATCTCTTTCAAATTCATGTTTATCTATTTTAATATTTATTTTATTCCTTTATCTTTTCAAAGATTTTAAAGGTCCTATAGTGGATAAATACTTTTTGATATAGAATTATATTATGTAATTTAATTTTTCTAGTGCTACTGTAACAAATCACCACAAATTAAGTGGCTTAAACAGTACAAATTTATTATATTACTGGAACTAAGAGGTATGCAATGGGTCTTACTGAGCTAAAATTAAGGTGTTGACAGTGCTGCAATCCTTTCTGAAGGCTCCAGAAGAGAATTCCTTGCCTTTTCTAGTTTCTAGAGACTTCTCACATTCCTTGGCTCATGACCCCCTTCTCCTCCACCTTTAAAGCAAACAACAGGTTGATTCCTTCTCATATCACATCTAAGCTCTCTTGCTTAGTCTTCTGCTCTGGTCTTCCATTCTTAAAGGTCCCTGTAATTACATCGACTCCCACCCAGGTAATTCAGAATAATTACCAGATTAGCAACTTTTATTCCATCTGCAACCTAAATTCCCCTTTGCCATATAAGGTGACATATTCTGAGTTCAAGGGAACTCAACAGTAAAATATACAAGCAATCCAAATAGAAAATGAACAAAGGACATAAAAGATATATGGATATCAAATAAGCACCTAACTTGCCATTAAAAAATGGAAATTAAGGCCATGAGGATATCACTACATACCTATCAGAACAACTAAAATGAAAATAGTGACAATACTGTATGCTGGCAAGAATGCAAAGAAACATTACTAATAAGAATATAAAATAGAATAATCACTCTGAAAAGTTGTTTGGAAGGTTCTTAAAAAATTAAATATACACTCACCATACCATTCAGCAATCACATTTGTGGGCATTTATCCAAGAATGAAAACTACCCACATGAAAATCTGTACACAATTATTAATACATTAATTGTAATAGCCCCAAACTGGAAATGACCAGAATGTGCTGTAATAGATGAATAATTAAGCAAACTGTGGTACATAATGATGGGGGTATGACTATAAAGGGGTAACACAAGAAGATCTTTGTGATGATGAAATAGTTATGTAACTTGCTTGTGGAGACAGTTACATAAACCTACCCATGTGACAAAATGACACTGAACTCTGTACACACTTCATTTCCTGGTTTTGATGTTGTACTGTGGTTATGCAAGATACGTTAATGTGGGAAACTAGATGAAGGATACCCAGGACATCCCTGGGTATCTTTGTAACTATACTATCTTTGTAACTACCTGTATCCCATTAATCACTCAAATGTTCTCAATTAAAAAGTTTTTAAAAATCAAATCATATTATAAATTCAATATCCCCTACCAACTGCCTCCCTCGTTCATTCAATTACTTTTCTACACTACAAAAAGCATAAGATGATGTTAGACTTGAAAAGAAATCAACTAATCCAGAAGTTACAAACTGGAAGTCCATGCACTGGATATGGACAACAGACTTGCTTTAATTGGTGTTAAAAGCATCATTTTTTTTTTTTTAAATTTCATAGTCCTTGGAGGGAGACTATGAGCTCTAGTTCATCAGTTTCCACTCCTTTATAATCTTATACTCAGTGCTCCATTCATTTAAACTCCTGTCTAGGGGCACCTGGATGGCTCAGATGGTTAAAAGTGTCTGTCTTTGGCTCAGGTCATGATTTCCAGGTCCTGGGATCGAGGTCACATTGGGCTCCCAGCTCACAGGGAGTCTGCTTCCCCTTCTTCTGCCTCTCCGCTGATTGTGGTCTCTCTCTCTCTCAAATGAATAAATAAAATCTTTAAGATAAATAAATAGGTACATAAATAAATAAATTTCTGTCTAATCCTTAAAGGCATGTGAGCTTTCCACTCTGACTAAACTTTCAAAATAGCATGAAGCAGAGGTCTAAAGTGGCAATATCAAATGTTCAAAGCCATAGGCTTCTGATTCCTGCCAGTGCTCTACACCCACCCTCCCTTGGAATCATTTCACTTCGATTTGATTATGCTGTTGTTCTAACAGTATAAATATCTAGATCTGTGTTTTACTTCCTTTCTTGCCTGTCTCTAGTAAGACACCATTAAATATACATATATTTGCCATTTCCCTTCTGAAGCAGTAGGTACTCTGAACGGTGATACTCTGTTTGGTCTTTCCAAATACAGTTTTAACAAAATCATCACATTGCCATAGGCTATGGAAGGCCCAAGCTAGAGAAAAAGAGCAAGTTCAGTGGAATGAGCTCTGAGAGTCTTAGAATTAAAAAATAGAAGAGAGTTAATGCTAAGAGTGGCAGGAAGAAAAGGAAAGGAAGGAGGATGTCTCTTTGATCCAGTAGTCTTATTTCTGACCTAAACAAAGTAAAATTGAGAGTTAGTGCTATACTTGGTATGCTTTAATTATATCTTGTGTGTATTCACATATCCTTAATTATTCTACAAAAATGATTATTAAGTGTAAATGTATACCTCCATCTGTTAAAACCCATATACTAGATCTAACTGCTGTTAACTGTAAAATATGTATCTTTCCACAATTTTTTCTATGGTTATACAGAAAGATTATAGATTATATACAAGCATATATGCACATATATACCTTCACATGCATTTTTTTGTAAAAATTAGATCATGCTATACAGATGTTCTTCAAATTTATGTCTTCACTTAAAAATATATTACAGGCATATTTCTGTATCAGCACACGTAGTGCTACTGCATCACATTTAATAGCTATATGCATGTCAACTGAATAGATACACCAAAATTATTTAATCATTTCTCTACTAATGCAGATATACTTATTTCTAGCATTTTGCTTTTTTAACTATGCTACAAAGAAAATATATATTAACATATTCATAGAATTATTTCTATAAGATATGGCCCCAGATTTAAAATTGTTAGGAATGGGCCTCTTAATTTTTTTGCAGTCTATATTCCCACCAGTAATGTCCACTTTCACACATTTCACCAATATTTTGTCTTCTATATTTCACATCCATTTTCTTCAGTCTATTGTTAATCTTTTACTTTCGACAGTATTTTGTAAAACAGACAAATATAATGATGCACTCAAATCTGCCATTCATTTATTTTATTAAGTTGTAAATAGTCTGTTTATACCCAAACTTATAAAAATATTCTTCCACATTTCCTTAACATTTCTATAGTTGGGAAAGAAGTTATATTTAAACTTTTAATTCATTTAGAACTAATTTTTGTATGTGGCATAAAGTAGGAAAAAAAATCTAAATTACTTAAAGTTGTAAAGTCAACTATTCAGCACGATTTATTAAATCTGCTTTTCCTCAATGATCTGAAATGTCACAACTTTTTTATAAATAATTTCCATATATATTTACTTTTTTCTAGACTCATCCTTCTATGCCACTGATCTTTTTCACCCATTCCCAATGTTTTAAAAACTTTAGCAGTATAATATATTCATTTCCCAAAATTTCTTGTGTACTCTCACATATTTACTATTATAATAAACCTTAAAATCTCAACTTGTCAAATTTCATTCCCTCAAAACCCTTTTGGATTCAGATTATAATTGTATTACTAATGGTGTGACAAACATATATTATGTGTCACCTGGTATTATGAAAGAAAACATAGCATTTGGGAAGAAATAACATTTAGTTCTCGCCAGGAATATGGCACGCATCTCTATTTATTCAGATCAAGTTTTATGAGCTTCAGTAAAATTTTACCAATTTTCACATTTAGATTTTATGTCTTCTTACTTAAATTTATTTTAATTTTAGACCAAGCTATTTTTAAATGCTTATACCTAGATATAGTCTAGTTTGAAATTGAAACAATAAGGATAAATCTTTAAAATCATTCAAGTAAGAAAAAAGTTTTATGTGAAGGAACAGAAGTCATATTTCTATTCTATACCAAATGCAAAGCAACTATGTATTACAGAATTAATTAAGGGGAAATGATTGTGGCCACAACTTTTTATAAGCCAAGTTATCATTTATGTGTAAAGAAAACAGAAAGATATTCTCAGATATTCATGGGCTCATACAATAATTCACTCCATTATCCACCCTCAGAAATGCCCTACAGACATATACCTACAGACTGACAGAAGAATGATACAAATTCATAATATAAATCAAGAATCTTAAAATATGAAGACAAGTGAGGCTTTCAGCAATAGTTGGTAAAGACATCAGCAAATATTCTCCTCAAAAATCAGTTTTAGCAGGTACAAGTAACAATGCAGAATTGAAAAGAAACTGAACTATCCGGAAGAAACTATGCAGAAACTGAAAAGAGCAACCCTGGAGACGAACAAAGCAAAGAACTACATAAGCTCATCACAAATCCCTGGCAACAGGCATGCACAGAAGATACCAGAAAGAGCCAGGCAGAACGTAAAGCCAGACGTGTGAACTGTCTGAACTTTGAATATACTCTTCCACATACTAATTCATCAATAGAAGGTGAAAACCTTGGGGTTGAGGGAACTTAGGCACAATATCTTCTGAATCTACCAATGACCTCTAACTTATACAGGTACAAGGCAACCCCTTGGAAACTAAAATTTTAAAAATAAAAATAAGAATAAAAAACTACACAGAAATATCAATAGCTGAACACCATAGAGAAGACACATTCCTCTGTGTAAGTACAAGCAAATTACTAAAAACGAACAAAAAAAAAAGCAAAAAAATAAAACACACAAACTGTTAATGGGGAAAAAATTCAGTCAGAGTTGCTACAATATATTATCTAAAATGTCCAGCTTTTAGGGGCGCCTGTGTGGCTCAGTGGGTTAAGCCTCTGCCTTCGGCTCAGGTCATGATCCCAGGGTCCTGGGGTAGAGCCCTGCATTCAGGCTCTCTGCTCAGCAGGGAGCCTGCTTCCCCCTCTTTCTGTCTGCCTCTCTGCCTACTTGTGATCTTTCTCTCTCTCTCTGTCAAATAAATAAATAAATAAAATCTTTTTAAAAATAAATAAATAAATAAAATATCCAGCTTTTATAGTGATCAAAACAATATGGTACTGGCACAAAAATAGCTACATAGATCAACAGAACAGAATAGGGAACCCAAAAATAAATGCACACTTATATGATCAATTAATCTGTGATAAAGGAGTCAAGAATATACAATGTGGAAAAACAGTCTCTTCAACAAATGGTTGAGAAAACTGGACACCTACATGCAAAGAATGAAACGAAACCACTTTCTTATGCATTCATACACAAAAACAAACTCAAAAAGGATTAAATACATATTTGTGAGACCTTAAACCATAAAACTCCTAGGCGGTAATTTCTTTGACACTGGCCTTCCCAATATTTTTCTAGACACGCTTCCTTAGTTAGGTAAGGGAGACAAAAGAAAAATTAAATTATTGGAACTACACCAAAATAAAAAGATTTTGCACAGCAAAGGAAGCCATTAGAAAAACAAAAAGGAAACCTACCAAATGGGAGAAGATACTTGCAAATGATATATCCAATAAGGCGTTAATATCCTAAATACATAAAGAACTTAGACAATTCAAAACATAAAAAACCCCCAAACCATCCAATTAAAAATGGGAAGAGGACCTGAATAGACATGTGTCCAAAGAAGACATATAGATGACCTACTGACACATGAAAAGATGTTCAACATCTCTAATCATCAGGGAAATGCTAATCAAAACACAGTAAGACCTTATACCTGTCAGAATGGCTAAAATCAAAAACACAAGAAACAACAACTCTTGGCAAGAATGTGGAGAAAATCATGTACTGCTGGTAGGAATGCAAACTGGCATGGTCACTGTGAAAAACAGTATAGAGATTCCTCAAAAAATTAAAAATAGAAATACCATATGATCCAGTAATTTCACTACTGGGTATTTACCCCAAGAAAACAAAAACACTAATTCAAAAAGACATATGGAGCCCTATGTTTATTGTATCATTATTTACAATAGCCTAGATATAGAAGAACCCAAGCGTCCATCGCTAGATAAAGATGTGGTATGTGTGTGTGTGTATTACTCTATACCCACTAAAATGTCAATAATTAGACTGACAGTACCAACTGTTGGCAAAGATATGGAGAAACTGTAACTCTCAGACATCACTGGTGAAAATGTGAAATGGTAGTCACTTTGGAAAAATTCAGTAATTTCTTAAAAAGTCAAACATATACTTTAAATGCTCAAACAGTTCTACTCTTCCTAAGTATCCACACAACAGAAATGAAAGCATATGCCTATACAACAAATATTTATAGTAACTTTTTTTATAGTAACTTTACTCATAACTACAAAAAACTAGAAACAAACCAAATGTGCCTCCATAGATGAATGGATAAATTGTAATAGAATACTATTCAGCAATAAAAAGGAATGAAATGTGATATATTTAACGAATGGATGAATCTCAAAAAGTATAATGCTAAGTGAAAGAACCCATTTCCATTCATATGATATTCTGGAAAGGGAAAACTTGAGGAACAGATATCACATGAGAGACAACTAAAGACTGGGATAGAGAGACTGAAAAGGAGAATAAGAGAACTTTTCTGGATGACAGAAATCTCTATCTTGATGGCGGTGGTGGCACCATGATTATAATTTATAATCATTTGTTAAATTCATTTTTACTGCATGTAAATTATATCTTACTATACTTGACTTTATGAAATTTTAAAATACATATACTTTTGACCTAGACATCCCACTTTGAGAAATTTATTCCACAGATATAAATCTACTCTCAGTAAATGAGGATATACATGCATCTTCATTCTAGCATGGTTTGTAGTGGTAAATTTTTAAACAATACAAATAATAATTATTGATAATTTTATAAAAAATATTTTGACAGTATTCTCAGCAGCAAAAACATTAAAAACCAATCTAACTCACAATTGGCTATTACTTTAAAATCTATTATAAATTCCCTTACTGCAAAATAAAATCTTTTTTGCTATTCTATTTTTTTTTTGCAATTCTATTTGTTCTTTCTTTAAAGGTTTTACTTAAATTCCAGTTAGTTAACATACGGTGTAATATTAGTTTCAGGTGTACAATTTAGTGATTCAACACTTGCATATAACACCCAGTGCTCATCACAACAAGTGATGACCTTAATCCCCATCACCTATTTAACCCATTCCTGCACCCACCTCCCCTTTGGTAACCACCAGTTTATTCTCTATACTCTATAGTTAAGAGTCTGTTTCTTGGTTTGCATCTCTCTTTTTCTCCCCCTTTGATCATTTGTTTTGTTTCTTAAATTCCACATATGAATGAAATTAAATGGTATTTGTCTTTCTCTGACTGACTTATTTCTTTAGTATAATACTCTCTAACTCCATCCCCATCACTGCAAATGGCAAGGTTTCATTCTCTTGATGGCTGAATAACATTCCATTGTGTGTGTGTATGTGTGTGTGTGTATGCATGTACGTGTGTGTATATATATATATGTGTGTGTGGGTGGGTGTGGGTGTGTGCGTGTGTGTGTGTGTATACACACACACATACCACATCTTCTTTAGCCATTCACCAGTTAATGGAAATTTGGGCTCATTCCATAATTTGGCTATTATTGATAACGCTGCTATCAGAGTGCCTGTATCCCTTTGAATTAGTATATTTGTATTCTTTGGGTAAACACCTAGCAGTGTGATTCCTAGATCATACAGTAGTTCTTTTTTTAACATTTGAGGAACCTCCATACCGTTTTCCAGAGTGGTTGAACCAGTTTGCATTCCCACCAACAGTGTAAGAGGGTTCCCCTTTCTCCACATGCTCACTAATACCTGCTATTTCCTGTGTTGTTAATTTTAGTCATTCTGACTGGTGTGAGGTGATATCTCATTGTAGCTTGATTTGCACTTCCCTGATGATGAAGGATGTTGAGCATCCTTTCATGTGTTTGTTAGCCATTTGTATTTATTCTTTGGGGAACTGTCTATTCATGTCTTTTGCCCATTTTTAATTGGATTATTTGGTTTTGGGGTGTTGAGTTTTATTGATATGTCATTTGCAAATATCTTCTCCTATTCTGTAGTTTGCCTTTTAGTTTTGTTGATTTGTTTCTTTAACTGTGAAGAGCTTTTTATTTTGATGCAGTCACAATAATTTATTTTTGCTTTTGTTTCCCTTGCCCCAGAAGACAGATCTAGCACAAGTTCCTACCATTTTATTTCTTCATAGTCTAAATTTTTTATATAGCTAACATTTTGAGCTAAGCATCAAAGTATACATCCTACTTGGATTATCCCATTTAATCTTAACACCATTTTGCAGTAGTTACTACTATTATCCTTATTTTACAGATAAGGAAATGGATTCTAAAGAAGTTAAGTAAGTTATCCAAAGTCACATAACTAAAAAATGGCATAGCCAAGATTTGAGACTAGTCTGATTCTAGACTCATGTTCTTAACCATCATTCTTTTCTCTTCGAAACTGACTTTGTGCCTTAATTTGCAAACTTTGAAAAAAAAAACTTTATAAAACCAACACACTGAACAATCAACATCCCTTTAAAAAATATTTTGTGGGGGCACCTGGGTGGCTCAGCGGGTTGAGCCTCTGCCTTCAGCTCAGGTCATGCTCTCGGGGTCCTGGGATCGAGTCCCACTTCGGGCTCTCTGCTCTGCAGGGAGCCTGCTTCCTCCTCTCTCTCTCTCTGCTTGCCTCTCTGCCCACTTGTGATCTCTCTCTGTCAAATAAATAAAATCTTAAAAAAAATATTTTGTGGGGGAACATTTGTGGGGGACTTTTCTTATGTCCCTGAATGGAAACTTGGGCAGTTCCATGGTTTTTAATTTTCACTCTCAGATAGCAAGTGTCTAATCTTAGGTTATCAGACCTTTATACTTCATTCAAAACTATATCTACTCCCTGCTAAAAGGGTCATAGAAGGGTAAAGAAAAAGGAAAGCAATAAAATTCTTATTTAATTAGTACTGCTATAATTCGGCTTCATGCTCTCTGAAGGTGACAGTGCCTTTACAGATATTTCAAAGCACCATACACACACTCAATGCTGGCAGTCTGTCGCATTCATTTCCCTCAACTTGGGAGACTGCACTCTACCCTGGCAGCTCTTTCCTTGGGCTCCCAGGAAAGAGTAGGGTCCACCTTGCTAAGGCCTGTTTGCCTGTCTGTGAACTTCTATTGAACTGGATCTAAGACATCCCCCATACTGCCCTTGTAGGTATGATCCCATATCTGACCCACTATTCCTTTAACAATCCTCCTCAAGGGGCACTTGGGTGGCCCAGCGGTTAAGCATCGAACTCGTGATTTTAATTCAGGTCATGATCTTGTGAGTCAGGAGACTGGGCCCTGTGTTGGGCTCTTCATTCAGCAGGAGCCTGCCTGAGATTCTCTCTCTCAAATAAATAAAAATCTTTTTAAAAAATTCCTCAAATATCTAACAAGATATAATTTAATACCCTCCTTTTAGATGAGGAGTCTTTAAGACTGTGTGGCCAGTTTCTAGGTATAACCTTCTGCACCATGGACTGGTACTCAGTTTTAGTATGTAAATAACACCTATTGTATATTGATGCCTTAGTAGAAACTTCTAATTTAACATGCTGCTCTAATTCCATACATTGTAATGTGAAATGTGTAACTCAATCTCCACATAATTCCAAGAGTACACAGGCCAGGACCTCTCCTCAGCCATCAGACTCTGAAGCAACTATAAGGAAGAGTCTGAGAACTCTAATTCCCGGAATATTTGGTTCTTCCTTTAAATATCTTCATTCATTCTCAAAAGGCTGGTTGACCAGAGATGACTTGGTAATTAAAATAGTCAGGAATGAGGTAAAATCTACAGTTGGCATTTGGAGGTTAAGTGCCCCCATATCCTTGTTGGTAGCATTCTATATTCTCCTTATCATTTCTGACGAGAGCCTTCCAGAACACCAAACTCTTTGAGAATTCTTTGGCCTAGCTCTACTTCTCATTTTCCAAAACATATTCCATTGTATTTAATCTCTGGTGATCCAAAACAAAAATTTCAAAACATTTAACCTTCTATCACTGGTCATCTGGCCAAGAATTAATAGTAATAAATTTTCTTCAAATCCTTGAAACAACTAGTTTGAAAATGCTTAGTATTTCATGAAATCTGGGAATTTCATGGAAATGAATCTCCTAAAAATGCGAACTGCCTATATATTTTTAAAGGGTAATTTTATAATTTCTTATTTGATGACACGTTTCTGTGAGGAATTAAGCAAACAGGTGCAGCAGCATGCTAAGTGAAAATTGGGAAGAGCTGTTTCTAAGAGAGAGGACTCTAAGTCTTACTTAGGGACAAGAACATTAATGGATTTTGAGGTATATTTTCCCAGAATCATTGAAATTTTGATGGTGAATAAGCTAATTAGGCTATTTAGTGTTCTGGTACTTGTTAAAAGGTTTGCTTTAGGTGTCTTCTGGCAGAGCAGTTTTCACACTGTTACTAATTTTTGGGATGTCAGATTTCTTTAAGTTAGACTTGCGTGTATTCCAAATTAGGTGATCCATAAGGAATAAAGCATAAGGGCAATGGTTTGCCTTGTGACTTCACTTTTTTGATGAAAAGTAATAATAAGTAGAGCTTATTTTTCCATTTCTTCAGCTTTTTATTTCTTGTTACAATGGAGTGGAGCTGTCCAAGCTCCTTACGTGCCAGACCAGAAGTCACAATGTTTATTTTTAATTCTCATTGTTGATGAAATTCCTCTCTATAAAATAAGGATGAATAATAACTCCCACATGCACACAGGATTTTAGGATTATGCCAGAAAACATATCTGAAAGTCCCTAACATAGTGGCTACTTTAGGCACTTACCCATTTGTTGGGTCTAAATTTGTTGACAATGAACCACTCCAACTTAAAGTTTGTTTTATAAATATCCATATACAGGCTGAATGTTTTGAACTTAATAACAATTCCATAATGAAACAATGATATGTATGGTAATTAAATTACCAGATTTTCCAAAAAGCTATTCTTATCTAGCCTATAGTAGAGTAATGGTATTTGTCCGAAAATCCCTACCAAGAGAGCTATAACTCTGATATCACGGAGTACCTGAGAATAGCAAAAAGAACAGGAAAATGGAGATGGTTGTAAAAGTAACAAATACATCTTAACCAGGTGCCATTGTTCCCACTTCCTAAATCCTTCTCTCTCTAACCAGTCTGTGACATCTTCCAAGCCTCCTAATTCACAAATATTATTTCAATGATGCTAATGGTACTTCTCCAAATTCAAGACAGAGAACTGATACACTTTAAATAGGTATTTCTAGTGAAAGAACTGGGGAACAAAGTCTTGAAGGAAACATGTGAATACCCCTGTTTCAAAGATAAAAATTACACTGCTCTGGGGAAGTAAGGGTCTAGTCTCAAACACACTTTCTCTGGAATTTTCATCTCTCTTAGTCATGCCCCAACAATATATTGATGAGGTCCATTTCATGAATAGCTTTGCCAACTTCTGACTCATATTTCATAGAGAGATGGTATCAGGTTAAGAAAAAAGAATCTAATATTTGAAAGCCAAAGTCACAATCACTGCATGATTCTACCAAGGTCCATTCATTCTATTAAACATTCATTTCCATTTTTCCAGGTCTGTGCTTGGTACAGAGGGTGCAATGGCAAGCAAAACATGGATCTTGCTTTAGAAGCTCATGGTCTAAGCTGAAGAGAAATATTCTAAGGAAAATTTTATTTGGTCTTACTCATATCCTGGCCCATATGTGAACTAATCCCTGTGGTAATTTGGCATCATATTCCTACCCCTGAGGTGAGAAAGATGGGGTATGGAGCAGAAAGACAGGCAAAGAACACAAAGATTGCATGTCCCATATAAATGACATTAGGGTTTTCCAAAGAAGTGGGATAGTAAAAGAAATGCTATAACCAGAAAGAAGAAAACAGAATATGTTGGCTTAACATACAAGAAACCCTTTCCCATGGATAATACAAGTCAGAAAGAAGACATATGGTCACAAGTACATGAGGTTTCACAAAGCTACATATCTGGACAGCTCATCAGGAAAATTCTCATTCCCCATCTACTACAACCAAACAGAAAGAGTAAATTTATATATTCTTCATGGGAATCCTATAAAAACAACAACAACATGGTGATACATGTTGCTCAGTGATCTATTAGTAAAAGATCCTAACTTGGCACTAGTGAAATACAGCGTGCCATTCTAGCCTTGCCAATCATTTCCCAGGCAAGTCACAGAAGAGCCACATAGGCTTGCCAACATGACAAAGTGCCAGTGGCACAACTTTTTTTAAATGAAACATTCTTCTAATTATTCATGCAACATTGATTCAGTCCACAGACGGAAAATGAAAGAGCCACATACAATAATTTACCCAATAACCTATTTAGGGCATTCCCTAGTCTGTGTAGAATAGTGCAGAAACTCTCAGGGCACAAGGTTAGGGCTGAAAAGAGTCTGGAAATTGAGATAGGAAATCCAAGAGAGAAAAAAGCCACAGGAGGGGAGCTCCCAAAACTCTGAATAAAATCTAAGATGAAAATTATAATCTACCTACAAAATCTGAGCATAAATTTACCACAGCACTGTGACCCTCCAAAATCTCCGTTGGAAAGCAACAGCTGGAAAGCTGAAAAGGCTGAGCAAAGATTTCAGCTGCTGCCCAATGCAGGGAAAGAGTGTTCTGAGTTTGAATTATGCCAAGTTAAAGAGGCTTGACAAACATCTGGACTCTCCAGTAAAACTGCAGAAAGAAGTAATGCCAAGGAGTAAAGTCTATGTCTCACCCTAAGACTAAAATAGAAACTAAAACAGATCTGCCCTATTAAAGTGTAAAAAGAAGCCTACATTAGTTCAAGGTGACCAACCAATAATTGAACTGTCTGCTTGAATTAAAAAAAAAAAAAAAGCACTCTTCAGGGAAAAAGAACAAAATCCAGATTCTCTGTCTGTATCGAACATAATGCCCAGACACAATCAGAAACATACTAGACATGGAAATAGGAAAATGTGACCCATAGTCAAAAGAAAAAGTAGTCACTAGAAACCCCAAAATAATGCAGATGTTGGAATTAGCAGATAAGTACATTTTAAATTTTATTTATTTTTTAATTCCAGTATAATTAACATATAATGTTATATTAGTTCCAGGTGTGCAATATAGTGATTCAACAATTCTGTACATTACTCAGTGTGCATTAGGATAAGCATACTCTTAATCCCCTTCACCTATTTCACCCATTCCCCCACCCACCTCCCCTTTGGCAACCACCAGTTTGTTCTTTATATTTAAGGGTCCATTTTATTTACATTTTATTTATTAGAAAGAGAAAGAGCATGAGCTGGGGGAAGGGGCATAGGGAGAAGAAGAAGCATGCTCCCTGCCGAGCAGGGAGCCTGATGTGGGGCTTGATGCCAGGACCCTGAGATCATGAACTGAGCCGAAGGCAGATGCTTAAACAACTGAGCCACCCGGGAACTCCAAGAGTCCATTTTTTTGCTTCTCACTCTTTTTCTTTGTTTAGTTTGTTTCTTAAATTCTACATGAGTGAAATCATACAGTATTTGTCTTATTCTGATAGATTTAATTCACTTAGCATTATAACCTCTAGATCCATCCATGTTATTGCAAATGACAAGATTTCATTCTTTTCTATGGCTGAGTAATATTCCGTTGTGTGTGCGTGTATGTGTATGCATATCACATCTTCTTTATCCATTCATCTACTGATGGACATTTGGGTAGTTTCCAGACCTTGGGTATTATAAATAATGCTGCAATAAACATGGGGTGCATATATCTCTTCAAATTAGTGTTTTCATCTTCTTTGTGTAAGTACCCAGTAGTGGAATTACTGGATAATATGGTAATTCTAGTTTTAATTTTTGAAGAGCCTCCATACTATTTGCAGACAAGTATCTTAAAGCTGCTATTATAAATATAATCGAGGTCTAAAAGAAAAGATGATCATAATGGATGTGAAGATGGAACATTTAAGCAGAAAAATAGAAACCTTGAACAAGAACCAAATGAAAACCCTAGAAATGAAATCTGCAATATCTGAAATAAAAAATTCAATAGATGGGCTTAACAAAAGATTGGAACCATCCCTCCAAAAGTCACAAACTTGAAAAGTTCTTTGGCTGAAGAGAAATGACATCAGATGGGACTCAACACATATAAGGAGAAAAAAAGCAGACTGGAGGGGCACATGGATGGTTCAGTCAATTAAGTATCTGACTCTTGATTTTGGCTCAGGTCATGATCTCAGGGTTATGAGATGGAGCCTCATGTCAGGCTCTGCACTGAGTGAGGACTCTGCTTAAGGTTCTCTCTCTCTACCTTTCCCTCTGCCCCCTCCCATCACTCCCTCCCTCTTTAAAAAAGTCGAAGGGGGGGAGAGATTGGATATGGTAAATATGTGGATAATCTTTTTTTTTTAAGATTTTATTTATTTATTTGTCAGAGAGAGAGGAGCTAGAGTGAGCACAGGCGGACAGAGTGGCAGGCAGAGGCAGAGGGAGAAGCAGCCTCCCTGCCAAGCAAGGAGCCCGATGTGGGACTCGATCCCAGGATGCTGGGATCATGACCTGAGCTGAAGGCAGGTGCTTAACCACTGAGCCACCCAGGCATCCCAATATGTGGATAATCTTAACAAATGATATATTTTTTTAAAGATTTTATTTATTTATTTATTTATTTGACAGAGAGAGAGAGACTGCGAGAAAGGGAACACAAGCAGGGGGAGACAGAGAGGGAGAAGCAGGCTTCCCGCCAAGCAGGGAGCCTGACACAGGGCTCAATCCCAGGAGCCTGGGACCATGACCTGAGCCGAAGGCAGACGCTTAATGACTGAGCCACCCAGGCACCCCATCAGATTATATTTTGCAATCTCTATTCATTTCTTGAAAAAACAACTGACTGTGTATACTTAACACTACTGAACTATACATTTAAAAATAATTATGATAAATTTTGTATGCTTTTTACCACAATAAAAAACTTACTATTTAATGAAAAAAGCAGAATATTGTATGGTGGGGATTACAATACTCATAGATATAAAATATATAAAACAATATCACAAAGGATGGGGTGTCTAAGTGGAATTACAGTGTTATGCAAGTTTTACTGCAGTTAGTATTATATTAATTCTTTTTTTAAAGATTTATTTATTTTTCAGAGAGGGAGAGAACAAGCAGGAACACAAGCAGGTAGAGAAGCAGGCAGAGGGAGAAGAAGTCTCCCTGCTGAGCAAGGAGCCTGATGCAAGACTAGATCTCAGGACCCTGGAATCATGACCTGAACTAAAGGCAGACACTTAAATGACTGAGCCACCCAGGTATCCCAGTACTACATTAATTCTAAGCAGAATATGATAACTTAAAGGTCAATACTGTAATCTTTAATACAACTACTTAAAAATAATACAAAAGTTAAGCTAAAAAGTCATTAAAATAACTAAAACAAAACATTAAAAATTTGATTAACTCAAAAGTAAACAGGAATGGGGCGCCTGGGTGGCTCAGTGGGTTAAAGCCTCTGCCTTCGGCTCAGGTCATAATGCCAGGGTCCTGGGATCGAGCCCCGCATCGGGCTCTCTGCTCAGTGGGGAGCCTGCTTCCACCTCTCTCTCTCTGCCTGTCTCTCAGCTTACTTGTGATCTCTGTCTGTCAAATAAATAAAAAAAATCTTTAAAAAAAAAAAAAGGAATGTTTCTTGGTAAAAAAAAAAAAAAGTAAACAGGAAAGGAGAAATTAGGAGGGGGGAAAGACAGGAGAAACAGCACAGAGGAAAATGGTAGACTTAGAATTCTACTTTCAACTATGTTGAAGTAACTGGTACTAAATCAGCCCTCCTGAAATAAACTATAAATCTGAACAAACCATTTAAGACAAATTTATTAAGACAAATTTATCAGAGAACAAGAGATAGCACATAACTGCAACCCTTGAGAGAAAGGAAACTCATGAGGTGAGTGAGCCCAGGATCAACTAACTCTCTAACTGCATATAATTTTCCAACTGTAATACAGAGAAGCTAGAGCCTGAGCTGGTCGAGGTGATATGAGGAGGCAGAAATCAGTGTTCGGGTTGGTTGAAGTAGCTGTAACCTATGACACAAGGTAACAGAAAAAGGTGGCTGTGCAGAGAAGGCCCCAGGAGTCCTGTGGGAGGTCCTACATAAATCCCTGAGGACAAGGCTATACATGTTCAGAGTGAGACCATGAGAGTTTACTGGATAGCAGTTAATGTAGAGTTGAGAGGGAAATAGAGATATTAGTAAACAAGCACTGCTAGCAAATTCCTGGTCCCTTCAGAGCGGAGAGATCCTGCTAATGCTTTGATAACATCACTGGTATTCAGTTGAAACAGTAGAAAGCCACACCATAAGAGTAACGACCAAGCCTTAGTGTAAGACCTACTCTAGATGCATCCTAACAAAGTATGAAACCAAGTTTTAATAAGATCCAGAAGATAAATGGAGTTTGAAATTTAAGTCCTGACAAGTTAGACAAGCTTGAGAAACATCCTGAACTTTCCACAGATCTGTGGAAATTAAATTAAATTACAAGTCAAAAATAATGAGATAATTAGAAAATCTCCTAGTATCTGGAAATTGAATCTTTTCTAAATAGCCCGTGGTCAAGGAAAAATCACAAGAGAAATTAGAAAATACTTCAAACTAAAAAAATAGTAACTTACCAAAATTCATGGAACACGGACAAAACAATGTTTAAAGGAGGAATTTAGTTTTAAATTCACACATTAGAGAAAATAGCAAGATGTAATATCAATTACCTACGTTTCCGACTTAAGAAGCTAGATAAAGAACAAATTAAATCCAAAGTAAGTCATAAGAGAGGAATAATAAAGATCAGAGTAGAAATCAGCAAATAGAAAATCGACAAAGCCAACACTTTTTATTTTAAAGTATTAATTAAATTAACAAACACCTAGCCAAAAAATTAAGAAAAAAAAAAAACAAGAAAATCACAAATAAACAATATCAGGAATTACAGAGAAGCATCACTACAGATCCCACAGACATTAAAAGGATAATAATGTAATATTATGAACAACTCTATGGCAATAAATTCAACAACTTAAAAAAAATGGGCAACTCTTTTTTAAAAAAGACAAAAATTGGGGCACCTGGGTGGCTCAGTGGTTAAGTGTCTGCTTTTGGCTCAAGTCATGATCCCAGGTCCTGAGATGGAGCCCCAGCCCTGTGTTGGACTTCCTGCTCGGCAGGAGGCCTACTTTTCCCACTCCCCCACTCCACCATTTGTGTTTCCTCTCTTGCTGTCTCTCTCTCTCTCTGTCAAATTAATTAATTAAATAAATAAGACAAAAACTTATGAAGAAATACAAAATCTGAATAAGATCTTTATGTGTGAAAGAAACTATAATAAAAATTTCACACAAATAAAACTCCACGCCCACCTGAGTTCACTGGAAAGTTCTATCAATCTTTAAGGAGACTTAATATCAATGTTACAAAAACACTTCCAGAAAATAAAAGAGAAAAGAAAGTTTCTGCTTTTTACGTCAGCTTAACCCTGATACCAAAATCTGAAAAGGACATTACAAAAAAAGAAACTTACAGACAAATAGCCCAAATCCTCAACTGTATTAATGGGAAAAGATGGTATTTTCAACAAATGCTGCTAGGATAAATGGATAAACATATGAAAAAAATGAATATTAATCTCTCCGTGACACAATTAACAAATGTGAAAGCAAAACTATAAAATGCCTAGAAGAAAAAAATCAAAGAAAATTTTTGTGAGCTTTTGAGTTGACAAGGATTTCTTAGATATAACACCAAGAACATTAAGTATAAAAGAAAATTTTGATAAACTGGACTTACCATAATTAAAACTTTCTGCTCTACAGAGCAGAGTTGAGTTTTATAAAACTGAATAATAAGTTAGTTCACGAACAGGAGAAAGCGTAAACAGATTGTGGGATACTCATACAGTGGAAAACAACTCAGAATTTATTTTACTTATTTATTATTATTTGAAATGGATCAGTTATCTAATTAGGTTCTTTGAAAGAAATTTGGAACACCAATTTGTAAAGATAAACTCCATTTGTGAAAGAAAACACAGAGCAGAAATAGCTTTGACGCTGAAGAACAGCTTTGATTTTTAGCAGAATTTGTGAGTCCACAGCTTTCTGATCAACCTTGCACTGTTCTGTAATCCCATATTTCTCCTTCTCTATGTCAAAAAATCTCACCTTCCTGGTGTCTGGGTTTATGCAGCTTCTTCCTGAAGTAAGCATAAGTGAGATGTTTTGGGATTTTTGCACTGATCTCAATTTTGATGGATTGGCAATAACAAATTTCTGGTGTAGTCTGTGCAGAGGAACTCGACTGAGGGCCAGCGATCCAGTCAGAAGTAGTAAGCCACTACTCAGTTGCTTCAGGAAAACCACCCTCTTGCTTCTCTGTCCAGTGAAGATAATCGAAATGGTCCCAGGAGTGGCGCTAGCATGCAGTTTTCTCACATGCTGACTGAAAAGTTTTGCCATACCTCAATAGCTTTCAAGCCACACCTTCAGTAGATAATACCTAGGCAATTTGTGAAGCTTAACCACTCAGATATCACTATTCCTGTCACCACCAACTGGTTTTATGACAGTATCAAGAACCTTCTTTTTCCTTTCAACCCTGGATTTTGCTACTGAATACTTCCTCTTGTACATGGTCTTTTTGTAATACATAGCTGATTGGGAATATCTACCAATTCTTCTGACTAGGTCAGACTATTAGTTGCAGGGTCCTTCTTCAGCGTTTCAGCCTTGAGATTACCCTTCTTAACCTTGCCTCCAGCATCAGCCTTCTTGGCTTCAGGTTTCTTCTCCTTGCTATCTGGCTGCTCAGCTTTCATCTGCCATCTCACTATCTTGTGAGCCAAAAAAATTTTTAATGAACAACTGATACATATAACAAAGATAACTATTTGGGGGGGCACCTGGGTAGCTCAGTAAGGTTTCAGCTCAGGTCATGATCTCAGGTTCATAGGATTGAGCCCCGAGTGGGGCTCTGCACTCAGTGTGCAGTCTGTTTGTGATTCTCTGTCTCTCTACCCCTCTTCATGCTATAAATAAATAAATTAATTAATTAATTAATTAATTCTTAAAAAAGAAAAAAAAACAAAGATGAGTATTGGAAACATTACACTAAGCTTCAAAATTTAGACACTCAAAATGGATGAAAGACCTCAATGTGAAACAGGAATCCATCAAAATCCTAGAGGAGAACATAGGCAGTAAACTCTTTGACGTTGGCCACAGCAACTTCTTTCAAGACACGTCTCCAAAAGGAAGGGATACCAGAGTGAAAATGACCTTTTGGGACTTCATCGAGATAAAAAAAACTTCTGTACAGCAAAGGAATCAGTCAAGAAAACAAAGAGGCAAACCATGGAATGGGAGAAGATATTCACAAATGATACTACAAACAAAAGGCTGATATCCAAGATCTATGAAGAACTCCTCAAACTCAATACCCAAAAAACAGATAATCAAGTAAAAAAATGGGCAAAAGACATGAACAGACACTTCTCCAAAGAAGACATTCAGATGGCTAGCAGACACATGAAAAAATGTTCATCATCATTAGCCATCGGGGAAATTCAAATCAAAACCACACCAAGATACCACCTTACACCAGTTAGGATGGCAAAAATTAACAAGGAAAGAAACAACATGTGTTGGAAAGGATGTGGAGAAAAGGGAACCCTCTTACATTATTGGTGGGAATTCAAGTTGGTGCAGCCACTTTGGAAAACAGTGTGGAGATTCCTTAAAAAATTAAAAATAGAGCTACCCTATGACCCTGCAATTGTACTACTGGGTCTTTACCCCAAAGATACAGATGTAGTGGAAAGAAGGGCCATATGTACCCCAACGTTCATAGCAGCAATGTCCACAATAGCAAAACTGTGGAAAGAGCCGAGATGCCCTTCAACAGACAAATGGATAAAGTAGATATGGTCCATATATACAATTGAATATTACTCAGCCATCAAAAAGGATGAATACCCAACTTTTGCATCAACATGGACAGAACTGGAAGAGAACATGCTAAGTGAAATAAGTCAAGCAGAGCAAGTTAATTATCATATGGTTTCATCTATATGTGGAACATAAGGAATAACAGGGAGGACATTAGGAAAAGGAAAGGAAAAGTGAAGGGGAGGAAATCAGATGGGGAGACAAACCATGAAAGACTGTGGACTCTGAGAAACAGAGGGTTTTAGAGGGGAAGGAGGTGGGGGAATGGGCGAGCCTGGTGATGGGTATTAAGGAGGGCATGTATTGCATGGAGCACTGGGTATTATACATAAACAATGAATCTTGGAACACTACATGAAAAACTAATGAGGTACTGTATAGTGACTAACATAACACAATAAAAAAATCTAGACACTAAACAGTATACACAAAGTTCAAGAACAAGCAAAATAATCTATAAAATCAATATGTATTTGCCTTATGAGATGTGGATGGACTGGAAAGGGACAGTAGGGGGCTTTCTGAATGATAGAAATGTTCTAGATTCTGTTTAAGGTGATGATTACATAGGTGCATACTTTTATCAAAAGCAATCAAATTGTACACTTCTGATCTTTGCATTTTAAAATAAAGAAATTTTATTCAATTTTTCAAGTGACAATATAAAAAAATTTAGTTCCTGATGAATTATGTAATTTTCCATCTGGATTTCAAAAGGTACCAAATACCAAGTAAAATAAAACTCAATGACCCATACACCTTACATGAATCCAATTATAGACTATAGCAGCTAAAATGAAAGGTTCCAAAATTTACTCACTTAATATTCTACAGATAGGAAAGGCATATCCACTATGAAAAGACCCAACAAGAACAAGTATGGAGTGTCTTTTGTTATCTGCTTCTTCTCTTCACCTCCCCACAATGTTCAACTTCCAAGGAAACCCCATCTGAACACTCTGAAGACCAAAAGCTATCCATAAGCTTTCAAGCCTTGTCACCATAAGCTAGGAATAACTGCAGACAAAACTTATCCTCAAAACAATAACCAGGACCAACCCAAAAGCAATCACTTCTTTGGTAGCCACATTAAGGTCATTCAAGTCAGTGAGACTGACTTTTCTCAACATTAACCTGGGATTCTAATCCAGTTGACATGGAGATGAACTTATTTTGTCCAGCTGGCTACAAAAGCACATGCATGAATTCTTTTTTGCTCACCCTCATGCTAGCCTTTCCCTCCTCTCTTCCTGTTTCTTTTCTTTTTCACACATGCACAAACAGTCACGTCGTCATATGAGACAAGTGAACACTGAAACTTATGGGTAAAAAAACAGATGTTTTCCAATTATCCTTCACAAAACCATATTTTATATCAGGTTCTTCTATGGATTTATAGCCAATGAAGAGAGGTTACTACATTAGCTCATGGAGGGGGATGATAAAAACTGGAAAGGAAGAATCAGACAAGGCAAAGAGAAGCTATCCAGAAGGCTGCAATTGGAGAAGCATGACAAATGGGCAGCACAGTTTTAGAGGGTTCCGGCAGAAAGGCAGATTGCCTGACTGGGAGAGATTCTCCACAGCTGGAGCATCACACACACCATCTGGAATTTTTTAAATCTGCTTTCCCCAGGTGATCTGATTCTCAGAGTGCCAGTGGAGATGAGAAAAGAAGTAATTGTATAGCTCAGAACAGCTCCAAATGTTCCCCAAATTAGTTAATGAAATCTTGTTTGAATCAGTTTCAGCTTTTCCTCCAAACTGAGCCCCTAGTTTTGTGGTGTTGTTCCCCCACTAAAAAAATCAAATGGTAGGAGTTTAACCCCTAAATGTTTTCTATACAGTGGAACAAAACATGATTCCCAGCACAATGGTCAAAAATGGTGCTCCAACTGTCAGATCTGGTTCGAATTTCCCAAGACAGGCCAACAAAGCTTCATTTTCAGTCTCACTCCTCTTGACTGGTCTTCGCACTACTTTTAGCTGTTGCCAAATGGAGAACCTACATACTGAGGTCCCCAGTTTTTGTTCCCAGATGATCCAAACTCCAGATTTAAAACAATTAGGGAAAATACAATTTTAATAATTAAGAGCAATCATAAACCAAACTCTCATAAAAATTAAAGACTTTGTTTTTCTTTTTTCTCAATATATATGTGTCTGTGAATATGAAGGTGGAGTGCAGTAGGGGTACATGCAAGGAAAGAAGAAATAGAGCTTACTGGGGAATAAGAAGGTGAGGGAAGGAATAAAAAGTAGCAGGAAAGGAATTCTGCCTCTATCATCTATCCTCATATCTTCCCCTAATTGACTTCTTTTTTTATGTCTCCTATCTTGTTTTATACCAGAAGTATAAAGCAACTTTTTCTATAAAGGGCAAGATAGCAACTTAGCAACTATTTTAGGCATTGTGGGCCATGAGGGTTATGCCACAAGTACTCAACTTTACCACTGTAGCATAAAGACAAACAGAGACAATATGCAATGAATGAACATGGCTTTGTGCCAACTTATGCATAATGAAATTTGGATTTCAAATACTTCTCACATGTCATGAAATAATATTGTGATTTTTAAAACCACTTAAAAATGTAAAAGCCATTCTTTGCCCTCAAATCATGCAAAAAAAAAAAACCTGTCAGCAAGCTGAATTTGGCCCATGGGCCACAGGTTGCCAATCCCTGTTTAATATTAATAAATAGCATTATTCAAGGTTCAATTGTAGAACTAAACAATGGCTGCAGCAAGAGTCTCACATGATTCCTTACTCAGAGTAGTTTTTCAAAATTGAAGCTTTCCATTATACCATGAGGAACTGTGGTAAACTTGTCATTCTCAGGATCACAGATGCCTAAAGGTGTAAATAAATTTGTATCTAAAATAAATTTCTTCCCTGCTTTTAAACTTAAAATCTTCTCCTTTACTTATTCTTTTTATGGATCTTCTTCATTGTTGTTGGCATCAAGAAAGGACAGTGTCTTGATGATCGTAAACATTCTCAAGTATCTACCAGTGCTTTACTATGGTGATGATAAAGATTAATACAGAGAGCAGTACATTTCTTTTCTCTTTCTTCCCCCCCACAACCCCACTTTTGTTTAAATGAAAACACTAACATGTCCACTCAAACAAATTAGCATCTCTATGTAGGCAGACTATTTTCTGGGAACAAAAAACTCCTATGTCATTCTTCAGTATCTGAACTTACAATTATAAGTTACAATTTTAAGAAAGGGGAAAAGAAACTGGATATGAAAAGATAAGCAAGAGTAGTTTGTAACTTTTAAATTTGGGCACAGCACTTTTCACAAGACTTTTCACTAGAGGGACCATTCTTAGCCAAAGGCACTAAGCCAGGAGCTGGTGCTACAGATATGGTCCTTTCCTCAAAAAACTTAGTCTACTTGTGGAGACATACATAAGAGATAAAAAGAAGAGTAATATAATAAACCATGAACACTTCACAGATTTCAATATATATTAAAATACACAACAGGATAGAATTCCACACAGATATTCTAAAAATGAAAGCTTAGAGAAATTGTATGAGAAAAATTCCAAGTCAAAAATATATTGAAAAGATAGTTTTCCCTAACAAAAACAAAATTAGAAAAATACCCAAAAAGTCAATAATAAAGTATAAATCCCCTACCTACTCCCCCAAAAAACCTATGGATAAAAAGGAAGGATCATCCTGAAAGAAAGACAATTGCAAATATAGTAAAATATAAGAAGTAAAGCATAAAAGATATAATAAAATGATAATATGGACATAAATAAATGTCCTTGTGACATATATTGGGTGTTATAGTTTTTAAGTTTAAAGTCAACAGTGAATTTAAAAGTTTGAGCTAGTGTGTTTAAAACTCTACAGAAAATGCAAACATTTGGGGAATGCAAACTGGTGCAGCCACTGTGGAAAAACAGTATAGAGATTCCTCAAAAAGTTAAAAATAGAACCACCATATGATCCAATAATTGCACTACTGCGTATTTACCCAAAAATACAAAAACACTAATCCAAAGGGATACATGCACACCTATGTTTAGAGCAGTATTATTTATAATAGCCAAATTATGGAAGCGGCCCAAGGTTCAACAACAGAGGAATGGATAAAGAAGATGGGGTATGGTATACATATAATGGGATATTACTCAGCCATCAAAATGAATGAAATCTTGCCATTTTCAATGATGAGGATGGAGCTAGACAGTATTAATGCTAAGTGAAATAAGTCAGTCAGAGAAAGACAAATACCACATGATTTCACTCATATGTGGAATTTAGGAAACAAAACAAATGAGCAAAGGGGAAAAAAAAGAGAGAGAGACAAACCAAGAAACAGACTCTTAGCTACAGAAAACAAACTGATGGTTACCAAAGGGGAGGTGTGTGGGTGGAAGGGGTAATGGGTGCAATAGATGATGGGAATTAAAGAGTACACTTACCATGAAAAAAATAATTAAAAAAATTAAAAGATATGCAAACTATATTGAAATACATGCAGATAAGTGTCTAAAGAAACACAATAAAGATGTTTCTGAAAGTAATAGATAAATAGATAAATAAATAAAAATAATCCAAACATGGGTAACAAGGAAGAACTAAAGGAACCTAAGTATCTGGTGATAAGAACAGATGACAAATAATCCAGGAACTCAGAGAAGGCAGCAGGGAGTCTGTTTCTCCCTCTCTCTCTGCCCTCCTCTCCCCCTTCCCTGCTCAAGCGCATGCTCTCTCTCTCTCTTTCAAATAAATTTTTTTTCAAAAATAGAAGCATTTGTTAATAAGAAGAATAACTTACAGAAATTTCCATCTGCTAAGAAGTATGAGAGGAAAATGTGGCTTTTCCCCATGTTTGGGTATGAGATAGTGATTGTATATGCTTATAGTAAGCTGCTGGTGGTAGTGGGAGGGGTAGGGGGAAATGGGCAGAAACTTCTCCAATATTTCTATCAATAAGCCATCAAAATTCCTATCAGTAAATCTTCTGTGCATAACTAAACTGCCTGTAACTAGTTCTTTCCAGTCAGAAAGAAGAATGAAATGTTACCATTCTTCCAACCTACCCCTAATTCCTCACAGATATTTGCTATTTAGTAGCTGAAGTTTCTCATTAAAATTTTGAGGGCATTTTATTTTTAGGGCATTTTTAGATAGTTTTTTCTGTTGCATTTTCCCCAACTCTCCATCTCTCTGTTGTTCACTGATACAAAGGCCTAGGAGTCCAGTATCATCACCATGATCTTCAACCAGGGCTAAAATTCTAAATCTGGAACTGGGAGATCTATTGAGATTGCAGCCAGTAATCTGTCCATAGGCATAGCCAGTGGTCAGAGCCAAAAGTCATGAAGTAAGTAAAATTAATAACCAAGACCTAAGCCAAGAGAGCCATAAAACAAAGTTGGCAAGGAGAGGCGGGGAAGGGAAATGGGTGTCAAAGCTAAGCCAAAGGAGTTACAAACACCTCATATGACCAGAACCACCTAGAGGCCACTGCAAACTGTTACTGCTGCTTTAGGCACAGTCTCCTTAAAGACTACTGACCAATGGCTGAGCCATAAGGAAAAGTCAGTTTGGAAGGGAATATCCTTTGTTGGGTGGCTCCTTAGCCAGTTCTCCTGTTTTCTAGTTTACCTTATCCTGGTGTGCTATTTCTAGCAATGAGGGCTTAGATATGAATCCCTTCCTTCTTGGGCCAGTAATTTAAGCTCTATGCTAGTTCATCTGTACAATGATAATAATAATTCTTACCTTCATTGATTTGGTTTAAAGATTGTATGAGAATACATGTGAAATCTTAAAGATTTGACAAAATACAAATGAGTTTTTTTTAAGACACACTCTTAACAAAGTTAAAAGAGAAATGTTAAACTGAGGGAAAATATTTATAACAAATATTTAAAATGTCACTATCCCTAATAATTCAAAAGCTTCTACAAATCACTATAAAAATACAAACAACACAAAGGAAAAAAAAAATGGCAAGGCCTAAATAGGCAATTCACACACACACACACACACACACACACACACACACACACACAATACAAGATGCTCAACCACACTGGGGATCAGGAAACTGCAAACTAAACAGGAAGGTACCACTTTTCAGCTTGGCAAGAATTAGAGAGATTGATAATACCCATGCTGGCAAGTATTTGGGAAACAGGATATTCATACATACAGTTGGAGGAAATAGAAAACTTTTAGGTAGGCAATTTGCCTCTAACACTTAAAATGTGACTAACTTTCACTCTAGTTATTCTACTGCTAATAAACTATCAATCAGAAATACCATCATAAATTCATAAAAATACATGCATAGGTTATACATTAAAATACCTAAGCTGTATATAAATGTGTTCACTGATACAAAGGCATAGGTTACATGCATAGGTTGCTCAAAATGACATCACTTAGGCCAGGTCATCAAACCAGGGGTTAATACCTAATCTAACTGCAATTTTGACATCCTCCAGAAATTTAAGTCTTAACTAGTCAGTCAAAATTTTCTGTGCTAAGGTTATCTGACCTCCTGCTTCCTCTACTAAGGGAAAGTGATGACCTTGCCATAACCCTTTTCATTTGCTAATAATTTCCTTGCCCCACCCTCCTTCCTATAAAAATCTTTCATTTTGTGCATCTCCTCAAAGATCCCCTCTACCTGCTGGATGGGATGCTGCCCAATTCTTGAATCATTTAATAAAAACCAATTAGATCTTCAAATTTACTCAACTGAATTTTGTTTTTTAACATATTGCTGCTATAAATGTTATATATATACACATATATATATTTATATGTGAACAGAAAAAAAAGTCTGGAAGTTTATACAACTATTAATAGTATCAATTCCAGGGAAGCGGAATTGGAAAACATGGGAAGAAGGGACCTTATATTTTATATTTATGACATACTAAGTATATACACAGTATGTTGTATAATTTTCTCCAATTGAATGAACTTTTCATAATTTTTAAAGAAAATGTTCTGTAGATCATAAAGCAAGTACAGGTACTATTTTTCTTAAATTATACCTTATCAACCAAAAGAAATTTAAGATGACGTACAAATGTGAAGTGTTATTATTTATTACCAGAATTTCTTACTTAAAATTATTTTAAGAAAAAAAGTTGTGTCAAGCCTTCCATATACATAAAAATGGTAGTAATTTTAGGTTTAAAATATAGAATTATAGCTCTCTTTAGAAAAAGTATGATTAGAGGGACACCTGAGTGGCTCAGTTGTTTAAGCATCTCACCTCAGGTCATGATCCCAGGGTCCTGAGATAGAGTTCTAGGATCAAGTCCTGGGATCAGCCCCTGCTAGATCAAGTCCTGGGATCAGGATCCCTGCTCAGTGGAGGGTCTGTTTCTCCCTCTCTGTCTACCCCTCCCCCTGCTCAGGCGCTCTCTCTCTTTCTTTCAAATAAAAAGATAAATAAAATCTTCAAAAAACAGAGTATCATTAGAGAAAAGTTCCTTGTAAACTTTAGCAAGTCTTACCCTTCTTTACTATTCTCACACTTAAAGCATATTACCGACATTACATTATTCTTAGAACATGACACCATATCTGATCTAGTTGTTTTCTAAAGTAATCACTGCAAACTAAAATTTCCTTCTTTCTATATCTTTCCTTTTTCTCAGTTTATTAAATCATTTTAAATCTGAACATATTTCTCCCAGGTACAACAAGATGACCAGCTTAATTTTGTGAGATATAAGCAAATTAAACACACATGCTTTCCATTTCATCATGCAAGATAACATAAAAATATTACAAGTTCATAAAAAAAAAAAAAACAAGAATTCCAGTAAACCGTGTTAAGCTCAGAGGCAAGTGGATCTTTAATGTGCCCCTTCTGTGCCCAGTTCTCCTTCAGTATGGCCTCAGGTTATCCCAAGGACCCTCCTAACAAAGCCTGATTTCAGGAAAGGATCTGAAAAGCAAATTGATGAGTAAAAAACATACAAAGGGAGTCAAACCATAAGAGACTCCCAATCTCAGGAAACAAACTGAGGGTTGCTGGAGTTGAGGGAGGTGGGAGGGATGGGATGGCTGTGTGATAGACATTGGGGCGGATATGTGCTATGGTGAGTGCTGAGAATTGTGTAAGACTGATCAATCACAGACCTGTAACCCCTGAAACAAATAATAACAGTAATTATATATTACTTTTAAATAACATACAAAGGAATAAAGCTATAACTGTTAAATTTCAGAAATTGATTTTTTAAATTCCACATGAATACCCAATATTTCCAGGTACTGTATACAATGTGAGCCAGATTGATGGACCCTATCCTCAGAAAACACAGATAACAGATAAAAAAACAAGTAGTTATACTAAAGTATGGTTTACTATAAGATACAATGTTTTGAGAGGGAAGGTCTAACCAAGTGCAAAGGAGCAGAGAATTCTAGAAGAAATAAGCAAGCCAAGGAGTGAAGAGTAAATGAGCATCAACTAAACAAAGGTGGGTGGGAAGAATGAAGGCATGAAGAATGTCTTCCTCTGAAATCACATCACCCCACTTATCCAAAATATATGTCTGACTCTGATGAGTAGTGAAGGGGGAACAAAATTCAAACATTCTAACTTCCAGTTCTTTTCATCATTTGGAACACTAGATCCCTGGCATCCTCACCTCTCTTCAGCTTCAAATGGGTATGGAAAACAACAAAACTAAGGAAATAAGTCACAGAAAACCACAAATGCAGAGTACAAAGTGAATAGATACAGGCAGACAGCTGGGGAAATGGTTTTGTAAGACTTTCTCTAAAGGACAAATGTTTAGAACAAAACAAAATTCCCAGCAACAGTGTATATGCTCCTAAAGACTGTAGTTTTGGCAGGGCAGTAAATATTCAACCCCAATGTCCAAACAGAACAAATATCTGGATAGTCTCTGCCAAATCAAGATTAAAAACTTCTGAAATAAAAAATAGCCAGCAATAAATTTATCCCTTTTCAGCTAAGCAATATTTAGAGGGGAATTTACAACTTTAAATGCCTCTGCTAGAAAAATATCTCAAATCAATAACCCGAACTTCCACCTTAAGAACGTACAAAATGAAGAGTAAATTCAACCCACAGCAAAGAAAGGAAAGGAAATAATAAATAGTAGGTTGTAAATCAATTAAGTAGAAGTTAAAAAGGCAAAAGTAAAAAATAAATGAAACCAAAAATATGCTTCTCAGAAAATGAAAAATAAAAACAAAGTTTTTCAAATTTTAGCAAGACCCACTACCAAAAAAAAAAAAAAGAAGAAGAAGAATAAGACAAATCACGAAAATTAGGAATGTATAAGAACACATAAAAGATTGTAAGGTAGTATTATGTACAGTTTTATGTCAATGTATCAGACACCTTAGATGAACAAACTCCTAGAAAGGCACAAATAACCAAAGTTGACTATGGAAGAAATAGAAAATTTGAATAAACCCATAATGAGTAAAGACACTAAATTTATCATTTAAAATCTTTGCTCAAAGAAAAGACAAGATCCAGATGGTTTAACGGTGAACTCTATTAAGCATTTAGGAAGAAATAATACCAATCCTTCAGAGACTCCTCCAGAAAATGGAGAAGAAATACTTCCCAACTCATAATATGAGGTCAGTATTCTCCTGAGAGTGCTTTCTAAACTGGGTCTGAACAAAACCCAGGATCACAGAACTCAGTTAATTAAGACACCTTTGGGTTCCAGATGGATTCTTAAGGTGAGCTAGGAAGCTGGAAATGTTATCTAAGAACACATTAAGAAAGCTCTAGAACCAACCTGGATCTCAAAAGTCCTTTAAAATGTAAGACGATCTCATGAAGAAATTGAGAATAGCTACCTTAAAAAAAAAACAAAACTATAAAAGAATGTCCCCCTCCCCCATTTCTGCCCAAAGAAGTTAGTAACTGGTATATTTTGGCTTGTAGGATCAAGTCATGAAGGTCAGGCCTCTCAGTTCTCAAATCACTTTATAGTTTTTAGACAACCTTATTGGTTTAGGTGTTATCTCATATTTGAAGTTACTACGTCTATGGAAAAAAAGTGATTTCCAGTTTAAAAAAAAAAAAAACAACTTTTTCTTCCCTCTCTTCTTTCTTCTTATGTACCAAATTGCATGCACGCCACAGTTATATCTATATAGCACAAATACAGGGAATGAAAAGACAAGCCACAGACCAGAAGAAAAGATCTGTAAATCACATATCTAATAAAGGACTTTTATTGGGAATATATGAAGAACTCTCAAAACTCAATTACAAATGAACAATGCAATTTTTTAAATGGGCAAAATTTTTGAAAATACACTTCTCCAAAGATGATATATTGATGACAAATAATGACAGGACATGATGCTAACATCATTTTTCATTAGGGAAATAAAACTAAAACCACAATTAGATACTGCTGTCTTTTGATCAGAATGGCTAAAATACAAAGATTGATCATACCAAGGATGTGAAGCTACTAAAACTTCCATTCAATAGTAGTGGAAAGTAAAATGATTACAAGCGTTATTAAAAAATGGTTTGGGGGTGCCTGGGTGGCTCAGTGGGTTAAGCCTTTGCCTTCGGCTCAGGTCAAGATCCCAGGGTCCTGGGATGGAGCCCTGCATCGGGCTATCTGCTCAGCAGGGAGTCTGCCCCCCCCGCCCCCCGCCTGCCTCTCTACCTACTTGTGATCTCTCTCTTTCTGTATCAAATAAATAAATAAAACCTTTTTTAAAAAATGGTTTGGTAGTTTCTTAAAAAGTTAAACACACCCTTTCCAGAGAAATAAATGCATATATCCATATAGAAAGACTTGCACAAGAATATAATTAGTGGTTGCATTTATGATAGTTAAAAACCGAAAGAAAAAAAAGATGTCCATCAACAGAAAATGGATAACCAAATTGTGGTATATTGATACAACAATTATTCAACAATAAAATGTAATGAATTATTGATAAGTTCAATAACATGGATGAATTTCAAAATAATTATGCTGAAAGAAGCCAACAAAAAACAGCACATACTGTATAAGTCTATTTATATAAAAAACTTTTAAAGTGCAATCTGATGTATAATAACAGAAAACAGGTCAATGGTAGCCTAGGGATGGGGAAGCCTGAGTGAAACAGAAAGAAGGTATTATAAAAGGGCATGAGGAAACTTTTGGGGTATATATATGTGTTCATTATTTTGATTGTGGTGATGATTTCATGGGTGTATATAAATGCTAAAATTGATTACATTTTATGCTTTAAATATGTGCAGTTTATTGTATGTCAATTAAACAAAACCATTAAATTTTTTGTTTTTTAAATTTCTCATACTTTAAAGATTATATATCTTAATTATGTTTGGTTACATTTTTCTGCTAAATGCTATTGCTCTGAATAAGATACTACAAAGTGGGAGGTAGGGATAGGGTGGTTGGGTTATGGACATTAGCGAGGGTATGGGCTATGGTGAGTGTTGTGAAATGTGTAAGCCTGATGATTCACAGACTTGTACCCCTGGGGCAAACAATACATTATATGTTAATAAAAATAATTTTTTAAAAAAAGATACTACAAAGAGACTAGTCATGTGGAAACCAAGTTATATCGGTGTGTCAGTTGTCATTCTCATTTCATGAATAAACAAACTGAACACCAAAGTGGATAAACAACTTGACCAAGTCCATTGAGACTATATATGATAGAGCCTAGATTCAAAGCCAGATCTGACTGGTTACAAAGCCCATGTTCTTCACACTGTTATAATTCAGGGGAAAAGTGGAATACAAAATGATATGGACACAACATTGTAATTATCTAAATAAAGGAAAAGGAAGATAATTTCTTACCATAAAATGATTTCATTTGTTTTAAGTTGTTAGCCTATTGTTCTTTGTGGGATACAGTTTTAAAATACACTAGTTTGTACTATCTTGGCCAAAAAAAAAAATACCAATACTTATAAAATATTTATAAAATGCTTTTGTTGCATTTTACTTTTCTAGTAAACAATATAAACCAGGTCTATAGCATTTGGGAAGTAATGTCTTTCAGGAGAATTCCTTCTTAAAGCCATGGATTCCATCAGGGTCAGGGTATCTTTGACATTGACTATGGAGAGCCTGGAACCAAGTACTTTTAAATATATGAGAAAATATTGTTCAGAATTCATCACATTGTTTTACTTGGCATTATCCTGATACTGCTCAATCATTTTGTAAATCTGAGTGATTCCAAGTCTACATGTTTCTGATTTAGTTCCACTTAGCAAATCAAAGTGCTGTTTTATGAGTGCTGTTTGAGATTTAAGACAATACTCAACTGGTATCCTTTGAAATAAGGAGACTGAATCAGAAGCCATCATTCAAGTGGCAGATGGGTTAAAGATGCTTTATACAAACCAGCTCTATCAGTTTCCACTGAAGTCTATGCTCTTGCCAAATGCATTCTCTTAGAATATACAATGAGTTTTTTTTTCACATTTATAGGCCAAAATTCCTCTTACAGCCACATCTTGCTTCAGTTTACTTGGAATAAGTTTCTATCTCTTTTATATAATGCTGATTATGGAATATTTGAAACCATGTTTCTTGAATTCTAGGAGTCAAGAAATGCAGCAGAATTTACAGGTAAACAATGTACAGAGACTATGAGACCAGGACCAGCAGAAGTGCTCATATTCAAAGACAAATAGATGAGAAATAAATAGAAAGAAATGGGAATGTGTATAATCGCAGATCTTTCTTGAAATTAAGGTAGAGCTGAGATGGAGTGAATAGAGATAATCTAGGTATCTGGAATTTTGAAGTATTTCCATAAATTCACATAGTTAAATAGAAAGTCACGGGCTAATCAGACATTCTCTCTCCCTTTCTCTTAGTTTCTCACTCACTTTCACGTTTCTCCAACTCTCTAAATTTTTTTTCCTACTCAACAATGAGAAAAAGTGTGGTGCAATGAGAATTTTTTTTAAGATTTTATTTATTTATTTGACAGATAGAGATCACAAGTAGGCAGAGAGGCAGGCAGAGAGAGAGAGGAGGAAGCAGGCTCCCCGCTGAGCAGAGAGCCCGATGTGGGGCTCGATCACAGGACCCCGGGACCACAACCCGAGCCGAAGGCAGAGGCTTTAACCCACTGAGCCACCCAGGCGCCCCTGCAATGAGAATTTTAAAAAGAGAAGGAAGAGGAGGAGGAAAGGAATGGAAAGGAACAAAGAAGATGAGAGAAAAAGTACTAGATGGGAGAATGGAGAGGAGAGAAAAAGAAGAGTATGAAAACAGCTGAGCACCTTTATCACCAAAGTAGCTTGTTTTGCTGGAGGGGAGCTAGGTGAGGGGATAGGGTAACTGGGTGGTGGGCATTAAGGAGGGCACTTGATGTAATGAGTACTGGGTGTTATATGCAACCGATAAATCACTAAATCCTCCCCTGAAACTAATAACATACTATATGTTAACTAAATTAAATTTAAATAAAAAATAAAAATAAAATAAAGTGTTCTTAAAACATGGTCTCAAATTTTTTGATAATCTTTCCATCAGTAAGTGGGCTCTATGTTCCCTACCCTTAAATCAGAGTAGTCTTTTGACTGCTTCTACCAACAGAGTATAGTAGAAGTGATACTATGTGATATCCAAGATTAAGTCATTAAAAGCCAAACCATTTCCACCTGGTTCTTTTGGAATATTTGTCCTCTGGAACGTCCCTCTAAGGACTCCACAGCTTGGTACCCAACCACCACACCGGCAGAAACCCAATTCATATAAAGAGGCCACATGTAGGTACTCTAGTCAAGAGACCCAGTTTAGCCCAAGTTTTGAGTCATCCCATCCCAGGCAACAAAAATGTGAGGGAAGAAGCCAGGACCAACTTCACAGGCATACAACCTATACAGTCACACAGGGACCCACACTCAGAAGGGCCTTAGCCTTGGTTGAATCTCTGTTGTTGCCATCTTAAAATTCTTAATAATTTTATCTTTGAATTTGTGTTTTATAAGTGAAGTCCAATGGAACATGAGTGTGAGCAGAGGAGATGCACACAATATGCATGTCTGCCACAGTTCCTTGCTGTCCCATTAGCATATAGCTTTCGTGATGCTCACTACACAGCCTCTATAGAATACTTATCTTATACCCAAAGTCCTGTGCTGATAAAAGCTCTGAGCTTAGTTTAAAAGTCACCCTCTTAAATTCAGAATGATTGTATCTTTGACCTTGTATTTTGTAAGTCAAGTCCATGGGACAATGCAGCATACATGCATAATTAAAGGTGATAGACACAAAATGTATGTCCCCACCACATCCCACCCCACCCCACCACCCCTTTCACATATATTCTCCATCATGCTCTATAAGCACAGACTTTTCACAGATCTACAATATGTGTAAGTTCAGGAAGACTTAAATTGAGTCCAGGATAAGTATGTTTTACACCTATGCTTGAGTAAGCAGAGGCACTAATAGCCTGCAGAAATCACACTTTTCATTTAAACTAGAACTTGCTTTGAATGCAAGAAAAAAGTTGTGGCGTTCTAAGAAACTAGAACAACCACGGAAGTCTATCATATCCTCTTACTCATGTTCTTTCTTTGTATTAACCAACTACCTACAATGCAAATGATTACATGAAAAGTTAAGGGAAAGACAGAACAACTCATAGTTCTTTTTCCTTTTGATTCTTCCTTATTGATCAGTAAGCCAAAAGTACAGAATGTCGGTAGAATGTGTACATTATCAAAGAGGGAAGTAAAAACTGTTGAGATGGACTGCACAGCATTTCCACTGTTGTGCTAAGATCAAAATACAAACGCATATGTGAGTTACAAAATACAAACCATGTAATTTCTGTGGTTCTGCATACAAGTTAAATGCTCTTATATTCCCATTTAAAACTCACATTATGCAATAGAAAGATGAATAATGGTCCACCTCCTCCCGTGTGCTGCTTCAATCTCTATACACCACCATCTGTCAAAATGGAGAACCCACAGAGTCTCTAAGTCTCAGGTTCCTTATCTGTGAAACAGGAATAATGAGACTTCACAGGATGGTTTGAAGGTTAAAAACAATGCTGTTATAGCCCTCAAAGTACACTATCTGGACATACTAGTTATTCAATAAGTAGCTACTAAAGTACTACTCTACTAGGAAAAATAATGATGGTGATGATAATGACACAACTTTCTAAAGCTACCAATGAATTTTGAGACAGCTTTATTGCAGAGCCCTTCCATACAGTGAACTAAAACATGTTTCTCTTTTCAAACTATACCAGTCGTATTTCACGAAACTCTGGACCTTACAAGCCATGCTCAATCCTTCTTCCACAGCCCTTCAGATGACTAGATACAATGACAGGCCCTGTCACTTGCAAACTTAAATGAGTTTCTACACAGACTGTTCAATGTCTTTGCTAAGGCTGAACATTCCAGGTAAGCTCCTGAATATTGCAGTCAGCTCATATTGCTTCCTCAGAAATTCATAGCTATTCTGTGCTATACTCTGTGTTATATCTAAGCATGTAAGTTGCTATCACCCACCTTACATATCCAGTCTCGGCTACATTCTCAGGCCATGTATACGCTTCAAATGAAAAAGTTAGGGTGGGTGAGAAATTCTTGACCAGAATGTTGGTGCCATAAGGGCAGGGATTTTGTCTTATTTGTTTACAGCTAAATTTCTAGTACTGGGCTCATGCTAGATACATATTATTTGTTGAATGAATGAAAAAACAAATTCACAGGGAGAATAAACATGATTGGTATGCCATTACTTCCACCCTATTTCCTAGGAACCTCAAAGTTCATATTTACCCAGGTCCTAAGCGAAGGCCTTAACAAGCAAAATACAAAAATATCTGAATGTCAAAAACTATGCTATATCATTTGGTAGAAAAAAAAAACTAATATGTGAGTGCTATCTACAGAAACACATAAAAAGAAGACAACAACAAAGTCATTTTTCAGCAATGAACATGCCTTTAATTAGAGATCTCTACTTTGGGGCTCTACAACTAAAACAAAAGTTAAAATACTGAGATGATGTTTGGAAAAATAAAGTTTTTGTAAATAGTCAATATATAGAAAAATCTAAAGAAACCAGATAAATTTCATCCAGGGAAACTGAGCCTTCAAGAATTTAAAGAATTTAAAGGAATATTACATTAATAATGGTGAATGGCTGTTCTGTTTCCATTGTAATGGAACAAAAGGAACAGCCTTCAATTATAGCAGGAGATCCTGCTATAATAATTGCAAATCAGAATTCACATCTCAAGGGATGTGAAACACTGACAAAGTCTGCCAAAAGAGATATCAATTCTTCAACTCTACAGATTGATGAAAAGAGTATCCATCTTTCTAAGATCATTTAAGTGCATTTCTGCCCAAAGGAAAGTGTGAACTAGAAAACTTTAAGGTCACTATTCTACAGGTTTTTCAATCAGAATCAGCTGTGACATATAGGGCATTTCCAAGTACCTAAAGTAAATCACATAAAAGGTCTAGAAAAAAATTTTAACCCTCCATTTCATTTTTTATAAGATGTTACATTTAAATAGCATTTCACAATTTACAGTGGGCTTCGGGTTTTTCACCTCTTTATTTCTATTATGATAGATGATTCTATTATGATACATGATACCCCAGATTGCCTGTTTAAGCTTGAAGGATAAAAGGAGCCAAGGAGAACAGATCAGAAGTCTTGCTTTTAAATAAACCTAGAAGAGAAACTTACAAAGGCCTCATATAGGATGGACAATGTACTTTCACCAAGTATAAGACAAAGGGAGAAGACTGCAAAGATAGACCCAGGTCACAGAGAACACTAACCAGCAGCAAATGTCTTTTCTTCTTCAGTCCACACATCACTATTTCTTGGTGCACCGGAGAACAGTAAAAACTCCTCTAGCCCTTCTCAACTATCTTGTCACTTATTTTTTCTTAGAAACAGGTGTTTGTTGAGAGGGACTTCTTCCCTCCAACAAATAAGCTTTTGGTGTCAATAATGGAAAAGAAAATATCCTGAATGAAAAAGAGCAAATGGCAAGGACATGATAATTTTGCAAAAGGCTGAAAATGCCTGTGAGCGAGTAGGCACTTTTCTTTTGCAAGTCTGAACTAAAGGCCTATCAAACTATGGGAATGCACAAAGTCTTTTTTTAAGCAACTGCTCAAGATTTTCTCCCAAGAGTCATTTCAGGCCTAGATAGTTACCCCATTTTCAATCAGAAACAGGAGGCACGGCTATTGGAAAAAGTCTGCTGTTCACAGCCAGGTCAGAAAGTCCGAGATTTGTTTGTCTTGTGCCCTTTGCAGAGAGGACCATAAAACTCCATTCCTCCCCATCCTGAAATAAATGCTAGGCAGAATAATGTTCCCAGAATGTCAACAGAATGCCACAGAGAAACATTTGCTTTTCTTGGTAACCAGTGTATTTAAGGGCACTGAAGTCCATATTTTCAATTCCAGAGAACTAAGGGCAATGACAATTTCAGGCTTTTTCCCCCTAAAGAAAATGCTTGAGGAAATTAAGATGTAAAATGGCCTTTTTTCTAGCAAATATATATTGGCCCATTTCACTACGAAACCATTTGGTACTCATTAGCTTCCGGGTAAGTCAAAAGTCCTCACAGAAGGATCCAAATGTTCTCAGGGCATGGGTTCCCCCTTATACTCAGAGAGTTATTTTTAAAGTTAGATATTTCTGCAAACAAGCCAGCACTGAGCCTCCCTGGGGAACCATTTTGCTAGGCAGGTTGGCTCCACTGGTTAGAAATTGATTTGAAGAAAGCCAATGATTTGAATTGTATCCCTTAACGGATAATACTCTAAAAAGCAGAAACAAAAACAAAAATAAGAAAACCTGGTAAGAGCAGAGATAGCACCTCTTATAAATGCATGCCTTTAGTTGCCAGCAAGACAGTGTGATTGTATCTGAAGAAGTTAACAGAGTAGAACCTGCAAAAACAAGTCAGCGAATTAACTGGCCCCTCAGTCAATACTGCCTAACACACAGAAGGTATATAGAAAGTAAGAGCCTCAGCAGTGAAAAAGATCAGTTTTTCTTATTTTGTAATTCTCCGTCTCCTGGTCTATATCCTTCACACTGCCAGCTGAAATTATACCTTGAACACCAACTGTTCTACCTCTAGCACCTTTTATTCTCATCCCCTCCACTACCCTTCACTTGGTGTGCAGAGCAAGCCAGTTACAAGAATCTGTGAGTGTATCCAGAGTAGATGCTAGTGCACCTCAGCACTGCCCAGCAGCCGCAAAGAAAAATCCAAGAGGAGGTTTCTCTTGCTAGGTTCAGCCACAATGGACCAATATTGAATTACAGAAGAGGAAGGAACCTAGAGTTTATTTAGATCAACTCCTATTTTCAAAAGAAGGAACACGAAGCCCAGTGATATGAGGGAATTTGTCCAAGTCTGTCCTCTAGGGCTAACACAGAGACCCCAGATAGCTTGCCAGCAGAACAGCAGGATAGGCTAGGGCTAGTTGCATGCCTGCACATAGTAACCTACCTCATCTCTAAGCAACAGAAAACTACAGTGAAAAGATAAAAGCTGAAAATTGTTGTTTCTTCCTGTGTCTCTTTTTCCTATTTATAGATTTTATAAAAGATTTTCATATTACCATTTTCCACTTTGAATCCCTTCTAGGATATCCATATCCTGGTTCATAAATCTATTTGTTCAATATTAAAACTTTCCTGAATGAGAAAGATAGAAAATGATTTTTATTGAAAGCATTGAAAGAAAGTGAAAACATAAAAACAATGTGCGTCTAAGAGGCTCAGAGATAATATCTGTGAAACTATTTTTATAAAGAGAAATGAGTGGAATTTTATCCTGATATGAACTGAGATTGGACAAGAACAGTATAAAATGTGAAGTGCTTTCAGAGCAAAATCCAAATTTCTTAGTTTGGCATTCAAAGGCCAAAGTTTGGTCCCAACTTTTTTATCTCCACTACTACTCAGGCATTCTATGTTCTAACCACACCAGACATCTCACTGGTCCTCAATATCTTATTAAGCACTCATCTAATCCCTTTTTCAGGTTTATCCCTCCATCTGGAATACTGTTCTCATTATCAGTTCCACACCTCTGTCACCAGGAAAAACCACCGTCATTTTCAAAGTACACCAGAAATGATCAGAGCAACTTGAGGCCCTTCCAAAACATCAGGCAAATTTGAACTTTTCCCCTCCCAGTTTCTTCTCTCCCAGAATCTTGTTTCTATGTTTGTTTCAAGAACTTACACACTCTTAAAAAAAAAAAAAAAGAACTCACACACTCTTGGTCTTCTGTGCACAGTGTGGTATGACTGCTCCTATCAATAGATGCTAAGTACACCTGGATAGCTGGGACTGAGTTTTCAGCCCAGAGTGTCAGCCCTCAGACTAGCCTAAAGAAGCCACACAATCAATGTTTCTTTAACTGAATTGAAGGTTTAAAAAAAAAAAGGAAGCATTACTAATCAGCATTAAACAATCCACATACAATAATACATAAGAAGTAATACTTTCATCTGAAGAGTTTTAATTGATGACATATATATATATATACATGTATATATATATATATGAATTGGATTTCTTATAGAAACAAATTATCTTAATCTCATCTTTCATTCAAAGAACAAATGTGACAAAGTCTCAAAATGAAGACTCATTTCTATTTACTACTATGCAAAAAAAGAACCATTTCTCTCCTCAGGATTGATAAGAGTTCAACTCCATCCAACCCCCAGATAAGATCATGCAGATAATCATTTTCCCATTTGTTGAGTCCAAAAGACTCCTAGCAATTCTCAAACTCTAGACATCTTCATTGAGAAAAATGTATCCACCTATGGATGAAATGTACTACTAGTTTGGATAATGTCTGGTTTTCTCTGTATTATTCCAAGTCTAAAATTATAGAATGAGAATGATTTTGGAATGTTAGGGCATTTATGCTATAAATGTCACTGCATTTAAAAGCATATTAACAAGCAAAGGATGAAAACAAGAGCCAAGTCTTGTTTGAAAAATCACATGTATTCTTGAAAACACATTTGCACATCATAAATGTTGGTAAATTTAAACAGTTATGGGCAGGGCCCATATTTTGTATCCCTGGGCCATCTTCATCCATTAGTGGTGACATTACCAAACAAAAACTTTACTTTCATGGTTAGTACTTTGTCCCTCTCTGCAGATCTGTGATACTTTCTGGTATCCCACACAGGGAATTATTTAATTTAATTTCTAAGGGCCAGATCCTGCCCTTGGATACATGTGAGCATAAGTATTGATGTCAATGGAAATTCTGGGTGTGCATTTGAGGGCGGACCATGGTCCTTCACATATACCAAATGTGACTGCTGAAATTTCTCTTTGTTAAGATTGGTTTGATTTTGGCTCCCATTCTCTTAAATGTGCACACAATACCAGAAATGGTGCGTGAACGCTATGAACAAACAAAGAACTTCACAGCCAGGACGGATCAATTGTGACCTTCTGACCTAAGGAAAGAACTAGCTGTTAAGTCCTCTTTGTTCCATGGTCTGTTATTGCCCTGATGACCAGCCCAGAGCCAAGGTTTTTCATTTCCAGATCCATTTCCTATTTAAAGAGAAAATAAAACTGAGATTCCAATTAAAACTAATCATTTTTATTTTTTAAAAGATTATATTTATTTTTTTTAATTTTTTTTATTTATTTTCAGTGTAACAGTATTCATTGTTTTTGCACCACACCCAGTGCTCCATGCAATACGTGCCCTCTCCAATACCCACCACTGGTTCCCCCAACCTCCCATCCCCCGCCCCTTCAGACCCCTCAGATTGTTTTTCAGAGTCCATAGTCTCTCATGGTTCACCACCCCTTCCAATTTCCCTCAACTCCCTTCATTTATTTGACACAAAGAGATCACAAGTAGGCAGAGAGAGGCGGGGGAAGCAGGCTCCCTGCTGAGCAGAGAGCCCCATGCAGGGCTTGATCCCAGGACCCTGAGACCATGACCTGAACTGAAGGCAGAGGCTTAACCCTCCGAGCCACCCAGGCACCCCAAGGCTAATCATTTTTAAAACCGTTATTAAGAGTATTAGAATGAAAGTTGCACTCAATTCCAAAACAATTTGTCTGTCTTTAGTAATTAAATAATTTTATTTGTTTTTATTTGTTTTATTTGTTATTTGGTATTTTTTATTTGTTGTGTGAAAAACTATAAACCTAATAATTCCAGGACATTTACCAACTTGCATACAAATAAGGACAAACTGGTAAAGTGGCAATCTGGAACCACCTGGAAACCTGAGACTCAACCCATATTTGTCATTCTTCCTTGCCTGATCTCCACCCTACCTAGTCCATACACACACAAAACCACACATACACAGTTAGTCACCAAGACCTTTCAATTCTATCTCCTTAGTAACTCTTAAATCTCTCCCTTCTTCAGCGCCACTATCTTTAGCCCTGTTCATTTTTCCCCCCAGTAACAACAGTCTCCCATTCCCCTATCTTGAACACTATCCATTTTTCACACAGGTGGCAGAATGATCCTTTTAAACCCCTAATCTAAGAATGAGACTCTCATTAATATAATCCCATGGCTTTCCATTAGCTTCAGGCAATACCTGCAGTCCATTACCTGAACTCTGCCCAAACTGCAAATTCAGTTGTTATCTAGATGCCTCTACCAACCCATCCATCAAGTTCAATAAGATTTAGAAACTCGAAATTAAGCTCTGAATTCTTTACAATTTGCTTAAAATCCTGAGTGATAACAAACATTATTTTGTAGAATGGGTGCAATGCACAATTTAAAAACTGAAAATATACACACTGTATTTGTTTTAGAAGTTACTAAGGGAAAGACATAACTTTTATCTCAAAGGAATGTTTTTTGTGATTGTGTAGGTCTTGAATTAACTCAGATATCCAAGAACCAGGAGTTCGCATCAAGAACTGATTAACAAAATTTGACAGAACTTAGGTCATTTATCACCAAAATCAACTTGCAAATAATTTCTTCTAAAAATTCTTCATGTGGAGATCTCAATCCCAAACCCCATTTCTGACAATTCATTTCAAAAATGCAGCTCAACAAAATATTTATTAAATGCTTATTTTGCAGGCACAGATTTTGAAAGAGGAATATGATAATTTCCCTACCCTCCAAAATTATTTTATCACAGTTATGGTCTTGTATGGCAATTCTTTTTTTTTTTTTCTTAAGATTTTATTTATTTATTTGACAGACAGACACACAGATAGAGAGGGAAAACAAGCAGGGAGACTAGGAGAGGGAGAAAAGCAAGCTTCCCGCAAAGCAGGAACCAGATGCAGGACCCTGGGATCATGACCTGAGCAGAAAGCAGATGCTTAACAATTGAGCCACCCAGGTGCCCCTTATGTGACAATTCTTAAGCAGATTATTAAAACCAATCTCAGAATGCTATAATGCCTTCTGATTATTTTAGAATGGTTATTCTTTTTTTATTATTATTAACATATAATGTATTAGCCCCAGGGGTACAGGTCTGTGAATCGCCAGGTTTACACACTTCACAGCACTCACCATAGCACATACCCTCCCCAATGTCCATAACCCAACCACCCTCTCCTTAACCCCCTCCCCCGGCACCCCTCAGTTTGTTTTGTGAGATTAAGAGTCTCTTATGGTTTGTCTCCCTCCCAATCCCATCTTGTTTCATTCGTAGAATGGTTATTCTAACTTGAAAAATTCACAAGACCTCAATTGTCTGTCCCCTCCTACCCCTTCCTTCCCAGACCTCCCTTCTCATTAATTCTCAGATTTGTTCAGAGAATCAAATCTCCCTACTACACTCCCCTTGCTCACACCTCTCTGGCCACACAGCAGCCAAGCTCATGGCTCAGTGTCTTTGCCCATGATACTCCATCAGCCTGTAACACTCTTCCCCTATCACCTGTATGACTTGTTCCGCAACAACTTTAAACCTTCCTCAAATGTCACTTTCCCAATGAGTCCATCTCTCAAAAGTCTTCCTTAAAATGAACACCTACCCCAGCACTCCTCCATCCCATTTCGGCTTTTATTTTCTCCACACCATGTTATCACCACCTAACAAAGTATATGTTTTATTTATTTAGTTTTTTCTTCTTCCCTAAAATGGTCAATGTGATATTCTGTAGTAATTAAAACAGTGCCTGATACATACTGAATCCTAGAAAGTATGTTTTGGATGAATGAGAGAACTCACTCAGGAAGAATCTAGAGCATTTGGGGAAGCTCTACTGCAACAAGACTTCCCCAAAGCAGTAAATCATTATCAGAATATTCTCCTTTCACATAAATTTAAGTATCTATAAATGCTAACTAAAGTTTCAGTATACATTCTTAAATGAGAAATACATAAACCAATAAATAGATGACCAGAATAAGAAAAAATATTTCAAATAATTTAATGTGGTGATCAAAAATACAAAAATATTAATAAATTTTCTAAAACCCATTCTTTCATCTGTACATCATTATTGTACCTTATTCTATTAGTGTGATGATACTTTTATATAGGTTGTAGCTCAATATTTTCAAAGTGTGACCAAAGATCGAAAACATCTGAGGTGCTTATTGGTAAAAATGGAATTTCCTGCCTCCCCTTCTAGGGCTGTGGCCTATAAATCTGCATTTTTCTAGCAAGTTTCCCAGGGGACCCTTATGGTTACTTACATTTGAGAACTATTGCTTTAGTCCCTCAGTCTGCAAAACCCACTCTAGCCTCTCTCCCACGGGAATCTCCCTGAGTCCAGATAATCTTTCAATTCAAACACGTGGATTTTACCTTAACTAGGGATTAAAAAAAAAAAAAGCCAAACCTATATTTTCTCCTTGTGATAGTAAAGAGCCTTGAGAGACATTATTTACAGACCAACATTGCTATCAGTGATAAAAATATTCTTTTTATATTATTAGTTCTTGGCAGCCTCTTGTAATAGAATCCCATAGTATCAGAAAATGAGATAGAAGTTCTAAAGTATCCCAACCTTCTTTTATATACTCCAAGAGACACAGAGCTACAACTAAACTTATTAAGTTCCTACTATGTAGCATAGGAAATCACATTCACTACTTCATTTAACCTGAACGTTATGAAATAAGGGTAAATAACATTGTTATTTGTCCAGAGCCACTTAACTGGTATCTGCAGAACAAAAACTGAAGAAACTCCAGACTCTTGGTCCACAATTATTTCTAGAATACTCACAGCTTCATCAATCTACAAATGAGTTCTTTAAAGCTAGAGCCACTACTTCCTGTGTTCTGGCCTAAGTTGCTCTTTCCTTTGCTGCTCTGATTTTTTTTTTTTTAAAGGACACAAAGTCACATACACGTTCCTTTTGGTATTCTGTGCTCCATTCTCTATGGTGATGTTTCTTGACAGCTTTGCCAACATATTCATCTGTCCCAGCTGCTTTTAATTTACCCTTTTATGGGGGCATGAATGTCATTATTATGTCCCTAATTCAAATGTCTTGATGTTGCTGTTCTGCCATATCATTTTTTTTTCTGGTCTCTTTACCATATTCTCTTTCAATAAAGGACATGTTACTTTGTTTATTAACTTAAAACAAAATTCACTATGGGTTTTTAATTCTCTGAGCTTTCCTTTTGAAGGTTCTTTAACTCAAAAGTTGCTTTCATCTTTGTTACTTGCATGAGCTCAAATACTAAGAATACTAAGGTTTCCAAACAAACCCTTTTAGACAGTGTTTTGAAAGTATATTCTTCAGATCATCCCAGTCTCAAGACATATAAAGTGGGGAGGAAGAGGAGAGATAAAGTGTTAGTGGTCAAATAAAACCACATTCTATATCGACCTCATTTAAATTCATATGTATATCAGCATATTAAAAGCTCTGATAAATTCTTCAGTGAAATAATGGTTTTACTCAGTATGTCCCAAACCAGCTTAACCATGCAACCTTTCTCCACAACCCCCAACACCTAATAACATCCCACAGAACTTACTATATGGTAAACATTAGAAAATCCAATAAGTGTATATAATGCCTACTATATAAGTTCTCAATAAGTGGTAGCTCTTATTGTAATTATTAATAATCAGGTCAATAAATGTCATGACTCAGCTAATCCATTACTCTAAAGATGGCAAGCTGTGGTCAAATGTGTTCAGTCCAAAGCACCTCCACTGACCCTTGGAAATAATGTCAGTTCACTATTTTCAATGAAAAATTCAAAGAGGAAAATTCTGAGGAAACTGAGCATCAACAGTTCTAAAATGCTACAACTTCAAAATATCTTAAAGCATAATCAGTGATAGTCTGGGGACAGTATCGGGTAAGGAAAGGAGACCAATGGATTTTGAGAGTCAAACATTCAAAACCAACCTAGTCCTTTAGCTTTCCTATACCATAGTTTCTTAAGATGTGAATTGTGGATATCACCGTGAATTTTTGCTAAGTTGTTGTAAGAGTTTGAACACCTAATGTTCTAATTGTGTCCTAATGTGTGTTGTAAGAATAACACACCCAGGATATAGCAGGCATTAAAAAGATAGATTCACTATGTTTGTAGTTCCAGTCAGACTTGTCGACTTCTGAGAAGCTTAAATTATATAATATAGATATGGCCATGTGAACACACTTCATTCTCCAAAATGGATATTTCTTGAAAAGTATAGCCCATTTCTCCTCCCAAGAATTCCTCTATCAGCTATCTATCATAATTGTTAAGGTTTCTGCATATTTTCCCGAAAAAATGAGTAATGACTTTTAAAACTTTTTTAAACTTTTGAATATACTTGAATAAACTTTTGAATATACTTTGAATAAACTTTTGAATATACTTTGAATAAACTTCTGAATATCTGATAGTTTAAGAAGCAAAACATCCTAAGTAGGCATATAAAGTCTCTCTCTCAACCGTTTAGTCATCCTAGGCCCCGCCTGCATCCATTCCTAGATCATCACTTTTATGTTTCCCTTTTGAATTTCTTTATGCAAATACATCCTATTCTCAAAGTGTATAGATGTAATTTTTTCTTTTTTTTTTAATTTTCTGAGTTAAGTGCTTAGTTCTTTGACTTTCGTTCTTTCCTGAGATAATTATTTAAGGCTCCAAATTTTCCTATGAGTACTGCTTTACCTTATCCCATAGATTCTGACATCTTGTATTTTATTACCATTGTTCTCTAAAAAATGATTTACTTGTAGATTGTATTTTCTGTTTGACTCAGGAATTAAGAGAGCTTTTTCGAGTTTTTATTTCTTGGGTTGTTTTGTTTTTTGTTTTTTGTTTTTTCACTTTTCAGGTTGGGGCAGGGTTCCATGGCAGTGGTTTTTGTAATAATTTCTAGTTTTATCGCATTACATACTACATACTTACATACTTATTCTTCAGGGAATATATTGAGATTTTCTTTTTACAATCAAGTTCAGAGAATGTTCCATAAAGCACTCAAAAAGATGGTATATTCCTTATTTCAAAGCAAAAGTATATGTGTATATTTATATACATATACATTGCTGTATTTACATATATTTTTGGTGTCTACTTGACTTATGTTGAACTGAAAGGTGAAGTAGTGAATACTTAAGTATCTAATTATTTTCCTTTTCTCTCTTGAATCTCTTGTCCTTTAATCTCTTTATTAAATTTCTGCTTTAGGAAAATTGTTTGGAGTTATTTGGCACATAGATATTTACAGTTGTTATTGCACTTTGTATTTATTAGCATGGTAAAGTTTGCTTTGTCTTACTTAATGCTTTTTAGCCTAATAGCCTAATAGTCTAATAGCCTAAAAGCCTAATAGTCACTGATACAGAAACTCTGTACTCATCATTAGTTATTCCCCATTTCCTCCCAAGCCTCCAGCCCTAAAAGACCACTAATCTACTTTCTGTCTCTATTGATTTGACTATTCTGGACTTTTCAAATAAATGGAATTACACAAGAATGTGGCATTTGTGACTAGCTTAGCATAATATTTTCAAGATTGATCCATGTTATAGCATGGTCCTAACTTTATTCACTCATCATTTTTTAATATTTGGGTTGTTTCTACTTTTTGGCTATTATAACTAATGCTGTTATGAATATTTGTGTACTAGTTTTTGTGTGGACATCCTAATACACTTTTCACATGCTTTTATCTTCAGTCTTTCTGAATCACATTTTAAAGTACTTTTCTCGTATATAACATAGTATGATTTTGCCTTAATGGTGCAATCTGAAGATTTTTTTTTCTAGATGAGTAAGATCCATACAAAAAACATAAAGAAGAAAATTAAAATCACCCACAATGTACAACTCAGATATAAACCGTATTTTTTACATATTTTCTTCAGATCTTCATAAAACTGAAATCACTGAGCAGTTGGTTTTGTAATATGATGGGGTTTTTTTTAATATCATGCCATAAATATTTTTCCTTTTCTTTTTTTTTTTTAAAGATTTTATTTATTTATTTATTTGACAGACAGAGATCACAAGCAGGCAGAGAGGCAGGCAGAGAGAGAGGTGGAGGCAGGCTCCCTGTAGAGCAGAGAGCCCGATGCGGGGCTCGATCCCAGGACTCTGGGATCATGACCTGAGCTGAAGGCAGTGACTTAACCCACTGAGCCACCCAGGCGCCCATATTTTTCCTTTTCATAAAAAAATCCAATTTAATAGCTGCATAACATTCCACTGAACATACAACAGTATATAATTTAAAAATTTGTTCCTTTATCCAGCATTCTGTCTACAATTATTCTATAACCAAAATTTATTGAATCTTAACGTATGTCAGGAATTTTCTTTTAATTATTTTTATTAATATATAATGTATTATTTGCCCCAGGGGTACAGGTCTGTGAATCGTCAGGTTTACACACTTCACAGAACTCACCATATCACATACCCTCCCCAATGCCCATAACCCAACCACCCTCTCTATAACCCCCCTGCCCCCAGCAACCCTCAGTTTGTTTTGTAAGATTAAGATTCTCTTATGGTTTGTCTCCCTCCTGATCCCATCTTGTTTCATTTTTTTCCTTCCCTACCCCCTGAACTCCCAACTCTGCCTCTCAAATTCCTCATATCAGGGAAATCATATGATAATTGTCTTTCTCTGATTGACTTATTTCACTCAGCATAATACCCTCTAGTTCCAACCACGTTGTTGCAAATGACAAGATTTCATTTCTTTCAATGGCTGCATAGTATTCCATGGGTTTGTGTGTGTGTGTGTGTGTGTGTGTGTGTGTGTGTGTATACCACATCTTCTTTATCCATTCATCTGTTGGTGGATATCTAGGTTCTTTCCATAGGTTGGCTACTGTGGACATTGCTGCTATAAACATTCGGGTGCATGTGCCCCTTCCAATCACTACATTTGTATATTTAGGGTAAATACCCAGTAGTGCAATTGCAGGTCGTAGGGTAGCTCTATTCTCAACTTTTTGAGGAACCTCCATGCTCTCTTCCAGAGTGGCCGCACCAGCTTGCATTCCCACCAACAGTGTAGAAGGGTTCCCCTTTCTCCGCATCCTCTCCAACATCTGTCGTTTCCTGGCTTGTTAATTTTAGTGTCACGCACTTTTCTAAGTGCTTAACTTATTTAGTTCTCACAACAATTCTGTGGGGTAGATGATAATTTGTTGCCAATTTTAGAGATGAGAAAATGAGGTCTAGAGTTGTTAAGTAAGCTTCCCACTGAAACTAAGAATGTCCTTAATATATGCTCCCCTTCTATCTTATTAATTCATCCTTCTGTATAGTCTAGGTTTTAAACACTTCTTAGTTTATCCTGATTTGAGTTGATCAGTGAAGCATTTGCAACTGGGGATAAATAATTATCCCCATTTTACAGATAAGAAAATGGGTTCATGGCATGTCCTAAATCAAAACACAAGTAAGTAAAGGAACTAGAAATGAAAGTCGGGTCTCCTGCTTTTCAAAAATGCAGATAGGAAAAGTTGCTGTCTCCTCATGAAGTTTCCAAAACTCTGAAGTAGGGGTGGTAAGCATCTTTGGCTCTAACTTATTGTTGGTGGCTTATTCCTCCCCCTGGGCCTTTCTTTCCATCTTTTCCATTTTCAAATATGATCCTCTTATCCCTTCCTCATTAAATTCTAGTGCAAGATATAAGTGAGTGAAAAATACATACCTCGAGCTCTAAGTGACTATAAATGATAGAGAACAAACTGAGGATTGATGGAGGGTGGTGGGTAGTGGATGGGCTAGATGGGTGACAGGTATTAAAGAGGGCACTTCTGATGAACACTAGGTGTTGAATGTAAGTGATGAATCACTGAATTCTACTCCAAAAACCAATATTGCACTGTATGTTAACTAATAAAATTTAAATTAAAAAAAAGTACACCTCAAGCTGATTTCCTAGGTGTTCAAAACGATTTGGTAGATATCCAGCTAAATTCAGGGGACCAGTTGAAACAGGGTCCCCTACTTCTCTGCCATCCTGCCCCAGATCACAAGAGACTCTGGACTCTGGGAAACAAAACTGAGGGTTACATAAGGGAGGGGAGTGGGGGGATGGGGTAGCCTGGTGGGATGGGTATTAAGGAGGGCTGGTATTCTGATGAGCACTGGGTGTTATAGGCAACTAATGAATCATTGAACTCTACATCAAAAACTAATGATATATTGTATACTGGCTAACTGAACATAAATACATATACACACTCATTTTTTTTTTATGTTTGACCAGTTTTTTTAACACCTTAATTTTTTTTCAGTGTTCCAAGATTCATTGGTTATGCACCACACCCAGTGCTCCATATAATACATGCCCTCCTTAATACCCACCATCAGGCTCACCCACCCCTACATCCCCCTCCCTTCCAAAACTCTCAGTTTTTTTCTGAGTCCACAGTCTCTCATGCTTCATCTCCTGCTCCAATTTTCCCAATCCACTTTTCCTTTCCTTCTCCTAATGTCTTCCATGTTATTCCTTATGTTCCACAAGTAAGTGAAACCATATGCTAATTGATTTTCTCTGCTTGACTTATTTCACTCAGCTTATTCTCCTCCAGTCCCATCCATGTTGATGTAAAAGCTGGGTATTCATCCTTTCTGATAGCGGAGTAATATTCCATTGTATATACGGACCACATCTTCTTTATCCATTCGTCTGTGGAAGGGGATCGCTGCTCTTTCCAGTTTGGCTATTGTGGACATTGCTGCTATGAACACTGGGGTGCATGAACACTAGGTATCTCCTGGACTCATCTTTTTAAGAGGGTATCCCACTAGCCTTTTGCAAACATTAATATTCCACAAAGAAGCAAGATAGGACTAATTGTAAGGAAACCTTCTTAGTAGCTTAAATCTGTTTTGCTTTCTCAAAGAGGGCATAAAAATTTTTATCTAACTCCCATAAAATAACATTCCTCCCTAAATGAAGTAATTATAAATAACAAAGCAGATGACATTGCATGCTTCTTCTCTAAAAGATGCTTCAGAGCTCCTGAAGAGTTAAAAGAAAATACTGTCATGGGGCGCCTGGGTGGCTCAGCAGGTTAAAGCCTCTGCCTTCGGCTCAGGTCATGATCCCAGGGTCCTGGGATCGAGCCCCACATCAGGCTCTCCGCTCGGCGGGGAGCCTGCTTCCCCCACTCTCTCTCTGCCTGTCTCTCTGCCTACTTGTGATCTCTGTCAACTAAATAAATAAAAAAAAAATCTTAAAAAAAGAAAAAGAAAATACTGCCATTATGAACTACAAGACAGGAAACAGCTAAGAACAAAGAAATACAGAAACACAAAACTAGGTTGTTGGAGAACAGCTTTGGGGTGAGAGGACCTAAGAGGCTGTTAAAAGCTTTTAGTGTTCAGAGAGATTAGGAGGAAAGTACTAAGCAGGTATTTCATAACTTCAGACTAACCAGCATAAACTAAAAAGAGGTCATACTGAAAATGATCTGCAGCAACTCCAAAGAAGAGAAAGAGGAGACACTGTTTAGAGAAAAAAAAAAAGATCAGTTTACTTTAGAAACACAGCATACCCGTCCTATTCAGAAATGTTTCTTCTGATTTCTCTCTACATACCATTGCATGACTAATTTATATTATCACCTAGGTAAGCAATTATAATTCTACTAAAAATATAAGCATATGGCAAAGGAATACTGTTTTTCTCCACTGTCTGTGCCTAAAATCTCATCATTACCCTAAAGAGAAACCATATTAGAAACTACCATCCACCAACCAAAAATTAAGATACAAGACCTAAAGAGAATTTTAAATCCCTCTTATATTTGTCCTGTAGGCTTAATCCTCTTAACATGAAGTGATTTCTTACACTGGATACTCCCATAACTGACACCTAAGGAACACAGAACTCTCAGTACACCTTAAAGGGTTAAATGATGTATCACATTTTCAGTAAAAGTAAACTATCTTCTCATTCATTTTATAATTCATATTCTTCCTTCAAGACTCAGGTACTTCCCTATTCCCCAAACCAAGTTACTCCAGGTCCTGACATCTGAGAATAGATTACTTCTCTCCTTGCATTGTTGCAGATCTGCCTGTCAGTCACACCCACAGACAGATAACTTATCTGGGGCTACAATAATGATGTGTTCACCTCCACGTTGTTGTTAAGGCCTACCTCTGCATTAGACAGAATGGCTCCTCAATAAAATTTTTGGAGTACATACATAAATTAAACCTTTAATTGTATAATTCTTTTTCAATTGGACAGAAGATATTTCATTTCCAGGAGAGAGAGCATTTTGCAGGGTAGTAGGAGCAAGGAACTCAAGAGTCCAAAGCCTAGATTTTAGCCCTTCTAGGCAACTATGTGTCCTTGAACAAGTAGCCTCAGTTTATTTACCTGTAATTTGGCAGGGTTGGACTTGATTTTAATAATACTCTCAGCTATAAATTTATATCTAATTTAGAAAATTGTTTTATCTGGTTAGGTTTTATGAGTTTCTTGGAATTCTTGCCTAGAGTACTAAATGCTGAAATGACTTCAGCCAGGGAAACAAGAGTTATGCCCAACTGGCACAGGGTGGAAAGGATTATTTCCCAGCCAGAAATGGGGTTCCATTTCCATGATGTGTCATTCCAAGAAAAGAATGGTAATGCTAAGCAGGAAGCTCTTGTGTTATATGGGGCTAGCTCTTTACTGTCTCTTCTTATGAGGAAAAAAAAATGGAACATAGTGGCAGCACTGAATGCCCCCCAAACATCCGTAGAAGGTATTCTGGCTGCATAACAAATGTGGGCCCTGTTCTTCTCTTCCATTAATCTCTTCTACAAAGAGGTTGAAAATGACATGAAGAAAAAATTTCCATACACTGTACTGAATACTGCCAGCACATGGAGGGAAAAAAAAGGACTCATCACAGGTACAACTAAGCTGGAAGAAATAAAACTAGGGGCTCTGTCAGTTAAGCCTCCAAATCTTGGTTTCTGCTCAGGTCATGATCTCAGGGTCATGAGACTGGGCCCCATGTTGAGCTCTGCCCTCAGCTTAGAGTTGGCTTGAGATTCTCTCTCCTTCTCCCTTTCCCCCTCCTGCTCATGCTTTCCCTTACTCTCTCTCAAATAAATAAATAAATCTTAAGGAAAAAAAAATAAAGAAAAGTAGCAAACATTATTGTTGAATAGGAGACTGGTTTTATGAGGTCCCATGAAAATCAGATTCTGCAAATCTACTCATATGGAGAATCAAGAAATACAGGACTGGGAGAAAATGATGTGATGGAGACAGGAGTGTAAATAATCTTTAAGGAGACAGGCCAATTTATTCTCCAAAAACCATATTAATAAATAAGTTTGTGTCATAACCAACATCTCTTAAACACCATAAATAGAATTATCTAATTCAAAAACACAAGAACATTAATTTGGGGGTTTCTCTCCTAAGAAACTATTATCGTGAAGCTGCTTTAGTAGAAAAAGGCATGCTCCTTAGCATTAGTTTCGTGTATTGTTTCCTGCTTAGCATATACTCTTCTTTTGAATAGGCCCACTTGAAAAGGAGATTGGTTTTCAGTTCTTGGTTGGCTCTTCAGTCCCAAGTTTACTCTGGAAAGAAAAGAAAGCAGCCACAGAACAAATGTGGGAACTGCTCCTCAAGGTGTATGCAGAAGCTCCACCCTTGACAGGTATACCATGACAGGTATATCTCTGTGCCTTAGGAACATAGGATAATAAGCATTCGCCCCTATTCTAAAGTGAAGTATGACTTCAGTGCACAGGAAAGAGTAAGATTTATCAAGAAGACTCATCTGTATGATGATAGAGTCCCATTTTCAAAAATATTTTCAGGAAATATGGAAGTTGGCAATTGAAAAGCCTTTTTACTGGATTAAATGAACATTTTATTTAAATCCTGATGACGGAAGAAAAATATCTTTATTCCATCTGTCTCTTATCAATGGATTAGGAAACCCAAAAATTCTATTGAAATTACCCAAAAAGATTCCTAAAAGCATCATTCACATCTTCCCTATTCATCATTTTTCCTTTCGTAAAACAGAAATTTCTAACAAGTTTGTAGAGGATGAACAAATTCACTTATGAAATAAATACCACAATGTATGTATAGAGAGAAGGAAGATAATTTGATGAATCAAACATAAAATATTTTTTATATTATCCCAAATTAAAATTTAGAATGCAGAGGATTTCTAGACCTACTTGATCATTCTCTTACAGTGTCTCTTGAAGAGTAAAAGTTCTTCATTTTAAGGAAGCTTAACTTTTCATTTCATAACTCATGCTACTGACTACAAAGTCACCTAGATTTTCTTCTATGTTATCTTCTAGAAGTTTTATAGTTTAATGTTTCTCTTCGATCTATCACTCATTCTAAGTTAATTTCTGTGAAATATAAAGGGTCTGTCTGGATTTTTTTTTTAATGTGGATGTCTAGTTGTTTCATTAGAACATGTTGAAAAGACTAACTTCCTCCACTGAATTACCTTTCTTCTTGTCAAAGATCAGTTTGTCAAAGACTAGATCAGGGGCACCTGAGTGGCTCAGTCGGTTAAGCCTCTGCCTTTGGCTCAGGTCATGATCCCAGGGTCCTAGGATGGAGCCCTGCATTGGGCCCCTGCTCAGTGGGAAGCCTGCTTCTCTCCCTCTCTCAATGCCGCTGCTTGTGTTCCCTCTGTTGCTATGTCTCTCTCTGTCAAATAAATAAAATCCTAAAAAAAAAAAAAAAAAGACTAGATCAGATATTTGTGTGGGTCTACTCCTAAGCTCTCTATTCCATCCCATGATCTATTTCTCTATTCATTCACCAATACCACGTTATCTTGATTACCACAACTTTACAGCAAGTCTTAAAGTTGGGTAGTGTCGGTCCTCTGACTTTGTTCCTCCTCAGCACTGTGTTGGATATTCTAGGTCTTCTGCCTTTCCATATAAATACTGGTGTGTTCTTTTCAGTTCATAATTTTGTATTCTTTGTCTTAAAGAGGGCAAATAAAATTCTATAAAATACAGATCCCATAAAACCAGAACCTACCTATATGTGACAATTCAAGCCATGGTGTAGATTAAAACCTGGAGGAAGAAAACAGAAGGTGAGGCCCTAATGTATATCCTCACCAAAGCAAAAGAGAGACGAGGAAAAAGAACCAAAAGAAGAAAGAAAGATTGAGATCCTTCAAGTTGCTCAACAATTCCAAATCTAATTCCAAATCTCATCTGCAGGTACATACATATAATATCTCTAATTCTAGTGTACAGGAAAAAAAAAGATATGGTACTTACTTGTAAACTAATTTTCTTTTATTTGAAGACACCAGAGGCTGCCAACAAATTTGAAGAAAAATGCTCCTGTGTTTTTCTGTTTCAGTTTACCAAACAGTCCTTAACTTCTGAAATAAGTGCTAACAAGAATTTGTATGTAAGAGCAAAAACTCAAAGATCATTAGCATCACTTCCTTCACGAAGACCTCTCTGATTCCCCTAGGCCAATCCAGACTTAGTCCTCTAATACAGCCCTAATCACAGTGAGCTATAATTATTTGCATTTGTTTCCTTATTAGAAGTACTATACTTTCAGGGAGGGCAGGTATCAAATCAAGTCTTATCTACATATCCCCAGTGGACAGCACAGTACTAACACATGATAGGTACTTTGATATGGGTTGTATGAATATTCACAAAAGGCAGACACTATGATTCCAAATTTATAAGTGAGGAAGATGAGGCTTGCCCCAGGGTACATGTGAAGCAAATGGTGAAGCTAAAATCCAGGTCTCTCAGCTCTAAAATTATCTCCCTAATATATTAACCATCAATCATTGTAACAATAATATATTTTAAAACATGAATCGCCTGAGGATCAGGTGGCTATTCCAAATGAACAAAATATTATTTTTCCCTGCTGCGTAGTACAATTTATCACTTCCTACTCTCACCATACTTTCATTCACCCAGATTATGTGTGAAGATTTATCTATAGACCTGTGAGTTTTCTTCATACTAAGGAAAGGAACAAGTAAACTATAACAGCTGAAGCTATACATTCAAAGGAAATAGATCAAAAACTAAAGAAATTGTAAGATGGTTGCATTTCTCCTGTGCAGAGACTAGAGCTGCTCTAGGGAAAAAGGGTGACAAGCATGTTCATGTGCCCATGCTCCTATAATCTCTATAAATATTCTACTTCCTCCAAAGCCTCAGCCCTTACACACACACACACACACACACACACACACGCACGCATGCACCAGATGCATGAAAAACTTTAGTCCTGACAACAATCATGAAACTTAAGGACGTGCGTCTTTTGAAATCTGTTTAGCTCTTTTTCACTTTGCATTGTGGTAGTACCTGAGACATGAGCTTACTTATGGAAGATTCCCTGAAGGACAATCTCTTTATTAATAATAACAACATAATAATTGTAATAACAAAACATAGCTCTCACTGTACGGCTTTGTATTAACCACTTCATAATGTTAGTTAATTAAACCTCAGAAACCATATGAATTATTACTTTCCCTATTTCACTAATGGGAATGAGATGAAGTAGTTTGCCCAAGCTCCATATAACTAGTACATGGTCAGCACAAGGTCAAAACCTGGGTCAGTTTAACCCTAAAGTTTCTGCTCACATCTACCTTCTTATACTGCTTTGAGGAACAAAGAACTTCTTAGGCTGGTGGTCTCTAAATTTTTTTGAATATGTATGAGTAAAACATTTTTATAATAAATCATTCATATACAAGTATTAATATATATGAAATATATAATTATATATGTAATACATATATATTACACATGCACTTACTGCAGTTATATTTTAGTTACATTACAAAAATAGGTCAAAATAGAAACTTTTAATTAATCAGCTAAAAATTAAATAAACAATCCATTAAAGTTGTTTTATTTTGATAATCATTCAAAAACCTTTTTTTCTCCTATTTTAAAAATAGTATTAGTAATATCTGGGCATTATTAAATGTTTAATAAGACACATTATTGAAAATAATATATAAATTCAATTAATTACAATTTTCTATTAGTCTTGATAATTCAGAAATTTTTTGGATAACTTCTTGTCAGATTATTTTCACCAAATTATGTGGCTGACAGAGATTGTATGTAAGTGTTGAATCACTAAACTGTACACCTGACACTAATATTATACAGTATGTTAACTAAGTGGAATATAAATAAAAACTTTAAGAAAAAGACAGACCATCAGCTTTGCAATTTTCTTTTTGTTCTTTTGTGCTGGCATTACTAGAACCATATTTAATCCAATTTGTTTTTTAAAAATCTCTTTAAATCCACTTAACTGGGCACATGTGAACTACAACATGTTGAAATACAATGAAAATAAACTAACAGATGATATACATTATCAATTCCTCCCAATTATGAAAATTCTCACTCCATTTCCAGAATAAATAAAAATGTATAAAACTAATAATTATCTGACAGTAATTTATTAGCAAACTCTTCTACTCAATGGGGTTTTATCTACACATCTTCTGGAGTGCTTATATACCCTCTCCCACAACTGCCTTGTCCTTGGATATCACTGACCTAAATACTCTAAAATACACCACTGAGTTCAACCAGACCTGCCTAGAACTGTCAGCATTGAATTCATTGTCAAAAAAATTGCTTTTATTCAATTACGTTTGATGTGATGCCATCAGCCTAACTGAAGGAATGTAGGAGAAACTGTTTTCATAGTTAGAGAACAAGAGAACTAAAGTTAAAATGAATTCAAAGTACTCCTCCCTACATCATCTTTTATAGACTATGGTTGAAAAGCAAGAAATAATCATTTCTGCACATCTCTTAACACAAATGCTCCAGCAAACAAGGAAATTCATTCTGTGATTCATACAAAGTTTGCATCAGCGTGAGAGAGAAAATCAATCGACGCTCCTAAATCTAATTTTGAGAGAAGCAGAACATGAACACTTTTTAAAGACATCCTTTAGTGATTATACTAATTGTCAATACAACAAAATGTACAGTTTGTATAATTATATCCTCTTTATGTTGTATATTTTCTTATATTTACTGAAATGTAATTTTATGTCTGTTAAATCTAATAATAAGAAACTGAGTTTGCAAAAAACATTTTTTTCACTTATGTGAAGGTTCATAAAAGGACCCACCAGCAAGTGAGTGTATCTTTGTACTTAAAACCATAAAACAGGGTGCCTGGGTGTCTCAGGTTGTTTAAGGTGGCTCAGATGCTTGTTTAAGCATCTGCCTTCAGCTCAGTTCACAATCCTGGGGTCCTGGAATTAAGCCCCACATCAGGCTCCCTGCTGCATGGTGGCAGGACCTGTTTCTCCCTCTCCCTCTGTCTACCACTCCCCTTGCTTGTGCTCTCTCTGTCAAATAAATGAATAATATCTAATAATAATAATAATAAAGCAGCTAGAGGAAAGGGGAACTAGTCCTGTACTTCATGGCTGTGGGCTTATATATGGTCACTGACTTTTACAGAGACATCTCATTATGTTGATAACAGCAATAGACTCATTCTAGTATGTAGAATACCACCTAATTTCTGTCCTGCACAGTATCAGAGCTTCATGTTAGGATAATCAGGAAAAGTCTAATACCAAATAATATTCATTTAGTTAGTGCCATGTCTTTAAGGAATTCAAAATGCTTGACAAAAAAATTATGAACAAAGCTTCCCATATGACATATTTTCAGCCCTTTCTTTTCTAGGAGACTGAGTGACTCTTTGTGCTTTATTTTATCCATGCTTTTACACATCCTAGATAACTGAAAAATCCAAGGTTCAGAGTGGTAGGGAGACTTATCATGAAGTTACCATATGTTAACAGCAAAGCTCAAAATAGTTTCCAACTAGTTTTATCTTACCATACTGTGTCAACTGAAGTTTTAAAAACAGACAGATTTCAGTACCAGAAAAGAAACTGAGCTACCCAAGAGTAATATTTGCATTTGAAAGTATAGTAAAATTAATCACAATAATAAAAATAAATATGGGAAACTTACTGTACACGAGGCACTGTACTAAAGCATTATGCACACAATCTCATTTAATCCTCAAATAATTCCTGAGATATGTAAGATACAAACATCATTTTATGCCTCAGAAAATCAAAGCTAAAGAGAGGATAAAAATTTGCCCAAGATAAGAAAGTTGGCAAATCAATCAATGTGATAGAACAAATCAATAAGAGAAGACAGAAGAACCACATGGTCTTCTCAATTGATGCAGAAAAAGCATTTGACAAAATCCAGCATCTGTTCCTGATTAAAACGCTTCAAAGTATAGGGATAGAGGGAACATTCCTCAACTTCAGAAAATCTATCTATGAAAAACCCATAGCAAATATCATCCTCAATGGGAAAAAGTTCACAGCCTTCCTGTTGAGATCAGGAACACGACAAGGATGTCCACTCTCACCACT
>NW_019154096.1:51623248-51623710 GCF_002288905.1 Enhydra lutris kenyoni
AGCTGTGATCAGCAAGACAGCATGGTACTGGCATAAAAACAGACACATAGACCAGTGGAACAGAGTAGAGAGCCCAGATATGGACCCTCAACTCTATGGTCAAATAATCTTCAACAAAGCAGGAAAGAATATACAGTGGAAAAAAGACAGTCTCTTCAATAAATGGTGCTGGGAAAATTGGACAGCTATATGCAGAAGAATGAAACTTGACCATTCTTTTACACCGTACACAAAGATAAACTCGAAATTGAGTTTATCTTGTGAGTGAGGCAGGAATCCATCAGAATCCTAGAGGAGAACATAGGCAGTAACCTCTTCGATATCAGCCACAGCAACTTCTTTCAAAATATGTCTCCAAAGGCAAAGGAAACAAAAGCGAAAATGAATTTCTGGGACTTCACCAAGATCAAAAGCTTCTGCACAGCAAAGGAAACAGTCAACAAAACAAAGAGGCAACCCACT
>NW_019154096.1:51623810-51662038 GCF_002288905.1 Enhydra lutris kenyoni
ATGTCTCCAAAGGCAAAGGAAACAAAAGCGAAAATGAATTTCTGGGACTTCACCAAGATCAAAAGCTTCTGCACAGCAAAGGAAACAGTCAACAAAACAAAGAGGCAACCCACGGAATGGGAGAAGATATTTGCAAATGACAGTACAGACAAAAGGCTGATATCCAGGATCTATAAAGAACTTCTCAAACTCAACACACACAAAACAGATAATTATGTCAAAAAATGGACAGAAAACATGAACAGACACTTCTCCAATGAAGACATACAAATGGCTATCACACACATGAAAAAATGTTCATCGTCACTAGCCATCAGGGAGATTCAAATCAAAACCACATTGAGATACCACCTTATACCAGTTAGAATGGCCAAATTTAACAAGATAGTAAACAACATGTGTTGGAGAGGATGTGGAGAAAGGGGAACCCTCTAACATTGTTGGTGGGAATGCAAGTTGGTGCAGCCACTTTGGAAAACAGTGTGTAGATTCCTTAAGAAATTAAAAATAGAGATTCCCTATGACCCTGCTATTGCACTACTGGGTATTTACCCCAAAGATACAGATGTAGTGAAAAGAAGGGCCATCTGTACCCCAATGTTTATAGTGGCAATGGCCACAGTCACCAAACTGTGGAAAGAACCAAGATGCCCTTCAACAGACAAATGGATAAGGAAGATGTGGTCCATATACATTATGGAGTATTATGCCTCCATCAGAAAGGATGAATAACCAATTTTTTTATCAACATGGATGGGACTAGAAGAGATTATGCTGAATGAAATAAGTCAAGCAGAGAGAGTCAATTATCATATGGTTTCACTTATTTGTGGAGCATAAGAAATAACACGGAGGACATGGGGAGATGGAGAGGAGAAGGGAGTTGAGGGAAACTGGAAGGGGAGATGAACCATGAGAGACTATGGACTCTGAAAAACAATCCGAGGGTTTTGAAGGGGCGGGGGGTGGGAAGCTGGGTGAGCCTGGTGGTGGGTATTATGGAGGGCACGAATTGCATGGAGCACTGGGTGTGGTGCATAAACAATGAATTCTGGTACACTGAAAAGAAATTAAAAAAAATAAAAAATTTAAATTAAAGAAAAAAAAAGAAAGAAAGTTGGTAAGTAGCTGCTCTAGAGTCAAATTCAGACCGATTCCAAAGGCTCACATGCTGAATGAACATAACAAGGTAGAATTAAAAACTGCCCAACCACTTGTGTATTTCTACACAAAGAGACCATTGTGATTCCTTAATTAATAAAGACACGAAGCAGATTCATTTATATTAAAGTATTTTCACACTCATTATCTTATTATTCAAACACAGATCACAACACTATTTCTCTAGTTTTAACACACTCCGAGATGATGATTCCCAAAAGTAACTCCAAAAAGAAAAGTAATGCATATATTACTGCCAAACTATTAACAATGGGGACACTGATGCTTAGAACATATTAATAAATGATTACACAGCAGGAAAGTCTCAGCTAAGAGAGGCCTTCCCTGACTGCCATATCTAAAGTAGTCTCTGCTCCAAAACTGCCAACCTCATCACTGTCACAGTGATGTCACAGTAGTTTGACTGCTTAGAGACAATGCAGATAAAAAGTGCCCTGGGAGAGATGAAGACCAGAGCCCGACTCACTAAGTGGAAAAGCAAAACTAAACAAAAAAAAACACTGTAACCTGCTACCCAAAGACAAGAGTTGATGGGGAGTGGTCAGGGAGAAACGGTAAGAGGGGCTGCAAAACACCTAGAATTCAGGCAGGCCCTGTGGCCCAGAGGCTGGATGTACAAGACCCCAAATATCACCACAGAGCAGAACTACAAACCATGATAAAACCTGGCTCTGAGCTAGGAACACCAAGGGTAATAAGACGATAGCCAAACTGCTAGCCTGCCAGGAGTGAGCACAGAGGAATGGAGATACAGAAAAGAAAAATAAAATTTAAAGATTACTAAACTATGTACTCAACAAAAACAAATTTTAAAAGCTCAAGAATACATTTTTTGCAATATACATGACAAAGAATTACCATCACTGATAGGTAAAAAGGATCTTATAATTCAATAAGAAAGTGGCCAATAACCCAATAAAGCTGGCTAAAGAAATAGACAATTCATGGAAGAAATAAAAATGATGGTTAACCTCATTAGCAATCAATGAACTATAATTAGAAACAATGCCATATCAATTATAATCTATTACACTAACACATATAAAAAGATAGAAAATAATTGGCATTAACAAAAAACAAAATAAATTCATTTACTCTTATGCATTGTTGGTATAAGTATAAATTGACATCAACTTCCTAAAATCCATTTACAATTTTTTTTTAAAAAGTCCACTTCTAAATGTATCAAAACTTTAAAAGTTCATTCCTTTGATATAACACTCACACTTCTAGGAAGTGTACAAAGATACATATGCAATGACGTTCATCATAGCACTGTCTGAAATCATGAAAAATTAAAGACAACCATGATGTCTATCAATAAAAGATTGGTTAACTAATTACAATATATCCATAAAACATACTTCTAATGTAGCCATTAAGAAAAATATAAGTCTATATCCTTTAATATAGAAAGATGTTCACAAAATATTAAGAGAAAGAATGTTACAAGAAAGCAGGCATGTATTATATTACATGGTTTGTATAAACTGGTATGTGTTTCCTTATAGGTTTATAACTTATGTATATGTGTGTATGGATAGAGATGTCTAAAAGGATATTAATAAAAGTATTTTTCTCTACTATAATCATTAGTTTTATTAAAAGTTGCTCTCATTTTGAAAACAATGTATTTTTACTTTAAAGTATTAGTTTTAGTGGATAAATATTCTGATGTTTATGCATATGAAATAATGAAGTCATTTCATCAAAGTAAAAAGCAACTGTTACCACTATTTTTCAATATTGTTCGTGAGGTTTTAAGAAATTAAACGGAAAATACTTGGTAAAAATTTAGAAAAGAGACCAAAATCTACCTTTATCTTTGATCAACAGCTTCTTTCTTACCCTGGAAAGCCATTCACTCTCAACATTAGCAAAGGTAAAAATAATAAAGAATAAGTTAAACAAAAAAGGTACAGGAAAAAAATTTATGAAATATTTTCAAATGACATAAAACAAAAACTGAACAAGTAAAGAGATGTAACCAAATTCTTAAGTGGAAGACTTCATATCAGAAAAATATCAAAAAAAAAGAAAAGAAAAATATCAGTCCCCTCCATATCAAGATATAAATTGAATATAATTCCAATCAGAATCCAGTGACCAGTATTCTTGAACTGGAAGAATTTCAAAATTCATTTTAAAAAGTAATTATATGAGAATAGCTATGAAAACCTTGGAGAAAAAAATGAGAGAGTGGTTAATAAACTTTACCAGATATCAAAACAGTATAGCATTGGCACAGAAATAAAGAATAGAAAAATGACAGAAAATACAGTTCAGAAAGAGGTACATGTGTATGTGGGAGTATAATATATAACATATATGATGTTTCAATTTAGTGCTAAAAGAATGTTTTATTTTAAAAACAGTTCATTCATAGCTTCGAAGAAAATAATGTCATATACTTCCATCACACTAATATAAACATACACTCCAGTTATAATAAGAGATTAAAGCTCTAAATTAAGAAGAGTAAAAAGACTAATGATAGCCAGGAAAAAATGGTTTGCAATACATATGACAAAGGATTAACATTCCTAATTCACAAAGAATTACAAACTGATAAACACCAATCTAAAAAAAAAAGGGACAAAGAATATGTATAGGTAACTCACAAAACAAAATGCAAATCAACAATAAGTATGTGAAAATATACTTTCTCTGGCTATCACCAGAAAATTCCAACAATAAGCTATTTCTCACCTCTTCGGCTGAGAAAGATTGAAAAGAACACTGATACCCATTGCTAATGAGAATGCTAGGAAATAACTACTCTCAATACATTGCTAGTGGGAATAGGAATTGCCAAAATTTTTTCTAAAAATTATCTGGCAAGGTGCATTACAATTTTAAATGCAAACCAAAAAAAAAAAAAATTCAAAAGTTGTACTTCATCAAAATTAAGACTCTGCTCTCTGAAAGAAACTGTTAAGAAAATAAAAAGACAGGGTGCCTGGGTGGTTCAGTCAGTTAAGCATCTACCTTCAACTCAGGTCATGATCCCTGGGTCCTGGGATGGAGTCTCATAACAAGCTCCCTGATCTATGGGGAGCCTTCTTCTCCCTGTCCTCCCTGATCATGCTCTCTCTTGCTATCTCTGTCTCTCTCTCTCTCAAATAAATAAATAAAATCTTAAAAAACAAAAAAAAAAAAAAGATAGGAGTGTCTGGGTGGCTCAGTTGGTTAGGCATCCAACTTCTGATTTTGGCCCAGGTCATGATCTCAAGGCTGTGAGATCGAGTCTGACACTGGGCTCTGCACTGGTCATGGAGCCTGCTGCTTAAGATTCTCTCTCTCCCTCCTTTCCTCCCCTCTCCTCCCCTCTTCCCCATTCCCCCCACAAAAAAATTCCCTTTCTCCGTCTCCCTTTGCCCCTCACCCCTCTAAAAAAAAAAAAAAAAAAGGAAAAAAAAAATAACAAAAAAAAAAAATTGAAAAAAAAATAGATAAAAAAAAATATAAAAAATAAAATATATATATATATATATATATATATATATATATATATATATATATACAGAACTCTCAAAACTCAATAGTAAGAAAACAAAGTCATTATTTTTTTAATAGGGAAAAGACTTAAACAGACACTTTACCAAAGAAGATATATAGATGGCAAATAACCACTAAAAGATGGTCAAAACTATTAGTCATAAGGTAAGTTGCAAATTAAAGTCATAAGATACTACTATATATTCACTGGCTAATTTAAATGACAGACAATACTAATTGTTGGCAAAAATGTGGATGAAGTAGAACTCTCACATACTGTTGGAATACAAGATAGTATCAGCCACTTTGGAAAACAATCTGACAGCTTCATTTAAGTCAAAGAGACAACATGAAATCAAGCATCCCCACTCCTAGGTACCATACTACCCTCCCAAAAAAGGAAAAATATGTCAACACAAAGAGCTGAAAGCAAATGTTTATAGTGAGTGGCTTTATTCATCATCACCAAAAACTGGAAACAAACCAACAGAGGAATGGATAAATTGTAGCATGTTCACAACATGAAATATTACTCAACAATAAAAAGGAATGAAATATTGATATATGCAACAAGTGAATGAATCTCAAAAAGAATTATGCTAAGTGAAAGAAATGAGACACCCAATCACTTCATCATTCCATTTATATGACATTTAGAAACAAGTATCAGATCATATACAATTAAGGACTAGAGGGAGGGAAAGGGGATTATAAAGGGAGATGAGAGAACTTCTAGGATGAGGGAAATCTGTATCTTGATGATGGTGGTGGCTATTTGACTCTATGATATATAACATTTGTCAAAATTTATTTTTTCTTATAAATTATACCACAAAAAACTGATTTTATGAAATTTAAAAATACAAAGTTTTTGACCCAGACATCCCACTTTGAGAAATCTACTCTACAGAAGGAAGTGTGCCAACATGTATTTAATTATTTAATTATTGTACATTGATGGGAAAATAAATAAAGTTATATTATATTTAATCCATAGAATGTAATCCAAATATTTTAAAAGACCTGGAAATAGTCCTCTGAGCATTATGATTTATGGGAAATGAAAGAACAGTTCTTGTTCCATTTCTTTGAACCCTCTGCTCAACTAAAATTAGAAGAATGGGCCACAACAGGGAAGAATGAGCTTCTTCTGCTCAATTCATTTGCACAGTAACACAGTAAAGCTGACCATCAGGATCCCAGTCCACTTTGGAACATAAGACTGAAAAAGGAGGTACAAAACAAAAAGTGGCACCATTAACATGAGAAGAGTCCTCACTAGAAAGCATCTTAGGTAATGCCATCCATTTATAATGGTTTCCTTTGAGGCTGCCTCTTATAGAGGGCTGGCTATGACTTGACAGCCTAAATAAATTTTGTTTAAATTTGACCTCATTTCAAGATCATTCACTATGCTCCCTATACTATGAAGAATAATGTACAAATATGACATTCCTTGCCCTCCAGAAGCTTATGTTCTAAACAAAATCCTAGAAAATACATTGCCCTTTAAAGCTAACTTTTTCATTTAATTATAGGAATCTACCACAAAAGCTGAATTTACACCTCAAGAAGTATGGGAGTGGGGCAAGGATAAGGGGAAATGAGTAACTGAATCTGAACCTATAAAAGTTATTACTTAGCTGTCAAATTATCCCAAGTGAATTCATTCATCATATACACAGCAGAACATTCCCAACAAATATACAGAACATTATTACATTAAGAATCATGAGAACACAAAGAAATGGCAGAACAATCTCTGTCTTTTCTTAAAAGCTCCAGGACAAACTGGAAGCTACAGGACAAGCATACACCCATGCTTTTTAAGTCAGTGTAAAAAGTGCAGCATGTTACTTGTCACCTTTTAAAATAATGCAATCACTGATGTTCTATTGATATTACTCCATCACCTTCCCAAAACCTTGGAGTTTATTTCAAAAACCCTCTAGATTAGGTAAGGCTAATATTATTTCCATTGCTATGTAAATCATTCACATGAAAACATTATGCTTAATATCAGGCAAAAATACAATCCACTTTTCCAAAACTATGATATAAGGAGTAATACTTGAATAAGACATACATATTAAAGAATTGTTATTAGTTTCTGTTAACTGGCTGTCACAAGGACTGCAGAGTTGTTCTCCTTTACTGAATAGTCAGAAGACCTTCAAAGCTAGAATAACATTTGCTTGTGTCTGAGGGGTAGCTGTTTAAGAGAGCTCATGGGCTGGAATGCAGAGTATGAAGGCATGCCTCTCACCTCAACACTGATGGTAACATCAGCCAAAGATGGAACATCTAAGAACAAGAGCTTGCTAGTGAGGTGGAGGGCAACAACCATCATTTTTAATATGCTTTAACTCTCTGACATTTCACTTTATCAATTTTCTACTATGCTGACTTTGTTTTTTCCCATACTATGATCTTAGTTATCCAATTTTAAAATAAAGAATATACCACAACTGACCAGGAAACAATAAAGATACCCTGCTACCCATATACATGAAATTCTGTAAATAATTGAAGAGAAGGGTTGAGAGGAGGGCAGAAGCGTGAAGAAAATGAGCTCTTTCTGAGACTTTGGGAGGCCCAGTTTCTTCATCTTGTCCCACATAAATACTTGCACTGCAGACATTTCAAATATTATGCCAGAGTTACACAAAATAAGTGGAACATCACCAAGCAGAAATCCTAGAGTAGGTGTTCTGAACATGTTGGTAAAGAAAGTCACTTCACTTGAGAGGTCTCTGCCCCTTCAACCTCACCCTCCTTACCAATATACATTCATCACTGAAAAGGGAAATATTTACAAAAGTTAGTTTAGTTATGTTTAAATATTATGTTTAGCTGTCTGGAGACCATGTTCTCAAAATTTATACAAGAAATCAAGGATTAAACTTCATAACAATTAGGAAACCACACTGTGTAAAATCAAAGACTTAGTTAAAGGACATTAAAATAGTTACCATTGGTGCTAAATTGAAGTGACTGCATCTCTTCCCAACACCTGGAACCAAAACCTTTTGAACTTTCATGTAAACAAATTGGGGCATACCAAATGCTCTGTCTGTAGCCAGGTACCACCTCTGTACACGCATTTGGGTGAAAAATGTGGAAAATGCCTGAGGACTCTTTGAAGCAGCTTAGGAGAAGTGAGAGCAGGAAAGAGGCTCTTCTCTGGGGTAAGTTTATTTAGTGGAAAGTAAGCAAGTTGTCAGGGTAAAAGTTGACAATGTTGATTCCAACAGTTTGAACTGCGAATAAACATCCAAAGGGATTATGTTACTGAGAATTAGAAAAGATTCCATTGAACTCAATAGAACACTTGTGATTTCAAAGATAATACGCCTTCAAGCCACACTCTGGATCCACAGTTTAACGTTAGAATTACCTTAAGCCCTTTCTATGCCACATTAAAGAACATGGGGTCTGACCTCTTTAGTAAGGACCTAAAATTAAAACAAGAACAGGATAAAAATATTTCATTTCTAATAACTGAATTAGAAAATACTAAATACATGTACATTTGTATGCCTGAGATAGAATAAAAAAATTTGGATTTAAAAAATCTATGTTCTTCCCAAGCATCTAAACTTAAACAGTTACACTAACCAACTTAGGGAAGTAATGCATTGGCCATAAATCACTTGAGTTTTCCCTCTTAATGATCTATCAAACAGCAAAAAAAAAACAAGGCCTATACTTATGAAATCCATAATCCTCTTCTCTGCTCACCAAAGCCACATTTAAATCTGGCTTTCATCTCATGCTGTTGGATTTTCCACCAGGTATAAGATGAAAAGCTGGAAGAGACTTGTGCTTTTTCTAAAGCAAAACAATTTGGTTGCCACAGCAATTCCTGGTGAAATGCCAGGAAGCCTATAAAAAAATTAAAAATTGTCCTAACTTGGAGTTTACAAAAGTAAGTGTGAGATGTTCATAGCCTATCAGACATTCCATCTCTTTATTTTTTAAAAATTCATAAACAAGGGGAAAGAGACACTTTTGATTTGTTAAACTTTATTTAGATCAATATATGCAGGTATGTCTTACATGCCCTCAAGAAAACGAAGGTAACTTAGCTTTTCTTAATCCATCTTAAGTCCTCCATGATTCTCACTTCAGAGTCGTTGTTAAAATCTTTTCCAAAACTTGAAAAAAGCATGCAACTCACATGCTCTTTACCAGCCAAGTTTGCAGGCAGCCCTGCAAAAAGTTGCTTCTCCTCTGAGCTCTCACACAAATTCACTTCCCTCCTTGAACCAAGGATGTAAGGGAGTATGGCTGTCTCATAGCCTCTTTGTTCTTAAAAAGAAAATCAAATTCTCCAGATATTTTCAAACTCCACCAGGAATAGAACATTCTCAGCTCAGCCTGTGGATCATTATCTCTTTTACATTTTATCTTTATGTTCCCTGGGTTCATGGAAAGGGCATACACAGAAAGAGGAAAATAGCTGCTTCTTGACACCAAATTTAGTAATTCTTTCAAATCTATTGGCACACATCTAAAAAGTCGTATTTTTACAAGGATTCATTAGGTTTTCATTGGTTCTGTCTTTGGAGAACACACATGCTGAGTTGCCTATAACCTTAAGCCAAATACATCTGTAAACTACAAGAAATATTTTTTATAGGAAGACAAAAGTCATCACAATTTAAAAAGGGATATAGTGGGTGGAGACAGACAGATGTGGGCTCATCCACAGCCCACTTTAATATCTCCCAGGCATCAAGTTGTTAACTAATGGAAGCCAACAATCTATAATGCTCTAAGATTCCAGATGACTCCAATAACCTTACCTGTTAATATGAGATTACTGTAAGTATTAGAGAATTGCTCCTTTAGAAGAACAAGGTGCATCTGAGCTGCCTTCTCCCGTTGGAGCTCCAGCATAACATCAGGGTGCTGAGCAATCTTGCAGCCTTTCTGTTTATCCAGGGCAACATCACTTCGAACAATGTCTACAAAATAATAATAATAATAATAATAAATGCAACCAGCAAAAACAAAACAAAAAAACTGGAAAACTATATACAAATCAAAGTCTTCTTTCACCCAAAATGACAGAATTTATAACCTATCAGTATTTCATCAGAATGAAAAGATTTGTAAGTAAAGAAACCTGAAGAGCCTCCAACTTCATAATACATTCTGCAAGTTTCTCTGACCATTTCCAAATTCTTTGGCAGTTTCCATTTTATTACCTCACTGTAATCATTTAAGATTCTCACTCCTCTGTTCTACTCTCAGCTCACCTCTAGGACTTGGGCACTTCCTAGGGCCTTTTCTGAACTTTTACCATTCTCCATGGAAAAAAAAAATAATACAACTTTGTCTGAACACCAGTGATTATGATATTTCATCTATCTCATGCTGTAGGACCAGGTGGTAGCTCCTGCGTGTATATTCAGGATATGTGGCCTGTTTTCAAATTTACCTCCCAGCTAGCCCATTCAGTCCAAATTAGGGCTGTTATTCTGTGAGAGAGCTGCTCAGGATTTCTCCTGCTACCTTTCATGTGCCTCTGGCTGCATTCTGACTCATAAATAACTCTTTAAATCTGTAAGTATTTGTAGGCACTGAAGAAAGCAACAGGGTGAGTCATTTTACAGTTCTACCTCCTTCCCAATTATTTTCCCATTAGTAACAGGCTGCTTTTTATACCTCAGTATGATTTTCACTCAAAGCAGAAGTATCATCCAGAAAACAGTCTCTGCAAAAACAAACATTGTCCTAAAATATTTCCCGATTAACAGGGAGCTTTAATGCCCTAAAGTTGTTTACTTGTATAAATTAAAATATAATTCAGTTGACTATCATTGAAACAATTAATGTTTATCAACAGCAATCTGGATGACAGTCTAGAAACTTTCAAGTTTTGTGTAGCAAATTGAAGGGCTTTAAGAGAAAATGCTAAAAAATAATAATAATAATAATAATTATTATTATTATTATTATTATGAAACCAATGGCTTTGGAAGGGATAAAGTAATACCCATGTTGATTGTACCAATAAGAAAGATTTGGTTCTTTCAGCAATGCTCAAAGAGAAAATAGGATATGTGACATAAAAGACGGGACATTGTTGTACTCTTCAAACCCATCAACATAGTCCTAATAGAGAAGCCCAGCTATAAATACAAACCCAGGACAATGAGGGTTAGGATGTGTGTCACATAAAGATTAGTCAGATGTGGGAATGGTTCTTACTTAATCTTGGTTGAAAACAGAGGAGCTGGTTGGAAACAACGGAGTATTTATTCCTAAACCTATTAATGCCAATTTCTAGACCATCGTAGAAAACATGAGGAAAACTTATTACACCATATAACTGAATCCTTCCAATAATCCTATGAATGTGGCAGATATTGTTGACTAGCTGACCCAAACCCTACACACAATCCCCTCTCCTTTGCTTTCCTCTGCTACAGAGATGAAAACACGAAAATAAACAATTTCCCAGCTTTCCCTGAAGCAAGGGGTGACCATGTAATATAGTTCTGGCCAATGAGCTACAGACAGACATACTTAGGGTGTACTTAACCTTAGTGACAAAACCACACTAAGAGAAAACCAGGATATTTTTCCTTTAACCAGTTAGCCTTTCTCTATTCCTTATGTCTAAAACATAGACATGAAGCCCAGACTTAAAGAAGTCATTTTGTGGCAATGACTCAAGAAGCCAGAGGGCAAAGGACTACACACTAAGGATGATGAAATCAAAGACTGAAAGAGCCTAAGTCCCTAATGTTTTTACGGAGCTCCCATAGCTACCCTACTTGTCCTATACTGCCCATCTGTTGATATCTTGTTATGTGAGATATCAGTTTCTTATTTTCAAAATCCTGACCTGTTTTTATAATCCTAAATGATAAAGAATAATATTACTGTTCCTATTGTATATCTGAAGAAACTGAGGTCCACAAAGCTTAAGTGACTTGCTCAAGTTTATAGTGCATGGTCAGTCCCCAAATCCAGAAATTTTCAAAGCTAATCCAGTGATCTTTCCAAAAGTTACTTCTACATAGAAACTCATGAACGTAACAATAAAGTATGGTAAATAATAAAAGTGAGGAACTAAAGAGAAAAACCTAATTATACTATTATAGCAGCATACCACAGATGGTCTATCTAGAAAAGAAGTATGTATGATACTTGCCCAGAAAACATCACAAAACTTGTACCAAAACATACTATATAGAGTGAAGAGGAGTTTAAATTATTCAGATATCTTCTAACAGGAGTCTGACACAAAAGTAGAACACCAACCAAACTCTCTATTTCCTATGTAATAAATGTCTTGCTCAGAAGGCAGAGAAAGCAAATATTATAACTGATAGCCTCAATATCATTCCAACCAGAACCTTAAAATGAAGTGACCATATTATCTAAATAAGAGGAAGAAAAGAAAACCATGGGCATGGCCAAACATATGTCTGAGACTTTAGAAATGTACACAACAACAATGTTTGGGGAAAAAATAGATACGCCTTACAGATTCTTTATTCAACCTTGATCTGTTTGAAATTGGATCAAAGACTAGATAAACACACAAAAAAAGGTACTTACCAAAGATGTATGTGGTCATATATATCTGGAGGAAGAGTTAATATTATAGATGGCAGATTAAAAATTCAAAATTATCTTGACAACCTAGAAACCGAAGCTGAAATCTCCAAGACATAGACATGAACACAAAGTCTTGCATCTATACTGAAAATTAATTACATAAGAGGGTAAGGCCAGACCAGACAGAAGCTCAAATATATAAGATCTTACTAAGTTTTATAGGTTTTAGTTGAATGCAAACTTCATGTAAGCCAGTAATATGCTGCCAAATATGATATGGCTGCCAAAAAGATTAACATAATTCTTAGACTAAATTAATAAAATGAGAACACCCAGAATATAGGAAGTAACATAGTCACCCTGAATTCCATGCCAGCAAAGGGCAGCACAGTTAAGAGTTGGAGTTAAAGCAGACCTTGGTTCAAATTCTAGCATGGAGGTTACTTACTAGCTGCAGAAGTGACAGACAATGCCTCTGGTAAGCCTATTTCTTAATTCTGTTATTGTCAAGAGTCAAGATTTAACACTATATGTGCCACATAATAAAAATTCTATTAAAAGAAGCTATTACTATTTTTATTATTATAATACTCTATTTTTAGTATTGTATGTTTTCTACCTGTAATAGTTTCTCAGGATAATCTAGAGCCCACACAAAGAAAAGTGCCAACATGGGAAATAATTTTATTTTTTTAAAAATAGCTGAAAAAACAGTGTTGAACCTGGCAAAGAAAACATTAAAGATGACTTGCTTCATACAGAAGAGAAAACTGACTTATTCTGTATAAATACAGAAAGCCAAACATTACAGGAGTAACCAAAAGAAATACTATTTAGTTTCACAAGAGAGAACTCTAACAACAGAAGTGGTCATATAAGAAAAGGAGCTACTTGAAAATGGGGTGAGTTTCCCATCCCTGGAGATATTCAAGCAAAGACTAAGTGACATGGGCACAATAAAATGATTTCAGTATAGTCATTAAAGCCTGCCAAGTACAGGGTTAAATTACTTTCACCAACAATATATGAGGCAATATAACAGATATTAAAGGCAGATGCTTTGAATTCAAACATATACAAGTTTAGATCCCAGCCTATCACTTACTTCCTGAGACTCTTAGACAAATCATTAAATCTCTCCTTTCCTAATTTTTCAAAATGAGAGTATTAATAGCATTATCTGTAATGAGCTTACACAGACAGTTACAGGGACATATTGGACATTCAACAAGTGCTGGTTGTTTTAAAGGGTGTGAATAGTAATTATATTTATATTGGGAAGTTGTTACTGGAGGGTATTATATACCTTTAGCTCATTTTTATCTCAAAAATTTTATGGCTCGACAAAAACTTATGCTTTTGTCAGACATGATAGAAAAAACAAGGATTCATAGCCAGGAGATTTAGGTATGAATTACAACTACTTTACCAATTAACCATGAAACTATAGACTAAAAATTTAACATCCTGTTGGGGAAACCAGGTGGTGGGTATTAGAGAGGGCATGGATTGCATGGAGCACGGTGCGGTGCAAAAACAATGAATACTGTTACACTGAAAAGAAATTTTAAAAAAAATTAAAAAAAATAAACTTAACATCCTTGTTCCTTGGCTTTTTCCTGTTCTACCAAATGGGAAAAGTTGATGGACTTGAATGACCTCTAAACCTCTATCCTCCTCCTACTAGCTTTCTCCTTCTCGCTGTTATCTTTTATTGCTATGCGATCAAAGTAGTTCCAAAGGACAAGCTATCCATACGTCATCTCCTCATCTGCCCCATGGTCTTTATTCTGATATTGTTCAAGGATGCCAAAAACCCAACATATACCTTGAGGGAGGCAACAAGGGAGAAAGCATCCTGAACCAAAACTGATACCCTAACATCAAGTTATTGCCTATGAGGACTTGTGGACATGTTAGTATGATCATGTTTGTATTTTTGTTCTTGCTTCTTTCTGTGATACATCCTTCTCCATTCTTTAATCAATTAGTAACCCACAGCTGTATTAGCCTAAGGTTGTAGTTTTGGTTGGTGTGAGTGACAGACTAGCAGACCAGACAAAAATTTTAATAGAGAGATCCTAGAACTTTGAAAGACATAAAAATGAGCTATATAACTTTGCCATGCATCTCTGGCTGACTGGGAGGCTGGGCGCACATACAGGGGATATTCAGCATAGGATTTTCCACACAAAACTGGTTAACTGGGAAACCATACACAAACTCAAGAGGTTGGGAGGAAAGTAAATGGTTAGGCAGACTTAAAAATTATCATAAAACTGAACATTTTTACCAATCCCCACAGAAATCCATCAGCAGAAAGCCTTAGGGATTAGTGATTCAAAGTGTCTGAAACACAGCTACTGAACAATCACTGGGTGATCATTAAGCTGTTAAGACTCAGAGGTGAACCCTAGGAAGCCAAGCTAAAAAAAATAATTAATAGTAATTTTAAGAACAGAAAAAACATCAGTGGTGGCACAGGATAAAAAAATTAAGTCCAAATAATTTATTTTTAAAAAGGCAAAACAAGGGGCGCCTGGATGGCTCAGTGGGTTGAGGCCTCTGCCTTCAGCTCGGGTCATGATTCTGGGGTCCTGGGATTGAGCCCCACATCAGGCTTTCTGCTCCACGGGGAGCCTGCTTCCTCCTCTCTCTCTGCCTACCTCTCTGCCTATTTGTGATCTCTGTCTGTCAAATAAACAAATAAAATCTTAAAAAAAAAAAAAGGCAAAACAACAATTCTCAGGGGAAAAAATTACAGATTGGCTATGATATATCTAAAATGTCCAGTTTCCAACAAAAAATTATGAGTCATGAAAAAAACAGGAAAGTATGATTCAAACTCAAACTCAAAAAAAAAAAAAAAAAAAAAGGCGGTCAATTAGAGCTAATTCTGTATTGGCCCAGCATGCAAAGACGTCAAAGAATGGGGTGCCTGGGTGGTTCAGCCAGTTGGGTGGCTGCCTTCAGCTCAGGTCATGATCTCAGGACCCTGGGATCGAGCCCAATGTCGGGCTCCCTCCTCTATGTCATATTAATAAATAAATAAATAATCTTTAAAAAAAAAGAATAGATTATAAATATTTTTAAAAATTAAAAGAAGCCTTGTTTAAATAATTAAAGAAAAACCTAGTAATGACTCAAAGAACTGGGGAATGAAACAAATAGAAATTTTACTTAAAAAAAGAGGAACAGGGACACCTGGGTGGCTCAGTCAGTTAAGCAGCTGCCTTCTGCTCAGGTCATGATCCCAGGATCCTGGGATGGAATCCCACATAGGGCTCCTTGCTCAGCGGGGAGCCTGCTTCTCCCTCCGCCTGCATCTCCCCCTGCTTATGCGCTCTCTCTGTCTCCTGCTTTCTGACAAATAAATACAATCTTTAAAAAAAATCTTTTAATTAAAACAACTTAAGAGGAACCAATGGATATTCTAGGGTTGAAAAGTACAATAGCTGAAATGAAAAATGCACTAGATGGGCCTAACAGCAGAACTGAGAGGGCAAGAGAAAGAATCAGTATGTGAAGACAGATTAATTAAAATGACCTAACATGAAAAACAGAAAAAGATCAAGGAAAAATGAGCAAAACCTCAGAAATTACAGAGTAAAATGAAGCAACCCAGCAAAGAGGAAAGAGAAGGACAGAAAATTATTTCAAAAAATAATTTTAAATTTCCAAGAAGTACAACAAAAACAACCATTACAAAGAATTCTACACCTAGAACATCATAGCACAACTCTTCAAATCCCAAGATAAAAAGAAATTCTTAAAAACAGAAAGGAAAAAACTTATCTCAAAAAGGGAATCAAAAATACAATTAATGGCTGACTTCTAATCTGAAACAATGGGAGCCAGAAAGCAGTGGAACAACATATTCAAAGTGCTGAAAGAAAAAAATTCTGGGACACCTGGGTGGCTCACAGTTGGTAAAGTGTCTGCTTTTGATTCAGGTCATGATCCTAGGGGCCTGGGACTGAGCTCACCAGAGAGTCTGCTAGTCTCTCTCCCTCTGTCCCTTCCCCTGCTTGTGCTCTCATGAGCAAGCACATGGTCCCTCTCTCTCTCTAATAAATAAATAAAATATTTTAAAAATTCTTATAGCCAAGAATTCTATATCCAGCAATACTGTCATTGAAAAAAATGAAAGCAAAATAGACACTTCCATATAAAAAACACTGAATTTGCAAGCAAATCTTTAATATGAGAAATATTAAAGAAGTCTTTCAGGTTGGAAGGAAATGATACCAGATAACTCAAATACATGGAAAGAACTAAAATACATTAGAAATGATATATATGTAGGTAAATGTAATAGAATTTCTAGACTCTTAGTTTCCTTAAAAAACATAAGATTATATACAGAAGCTAATTATGTTGTAGTTATAACATATGTAGATGTAGTATGTAAAAAATTGACATTATAGGAGGAATAGGAAAATAAAGTGAATTGATGTGAAGTTGCTTTAATTTATCAAAATTAGGTATTAACTTGAATTTGACTGTTATAAACTAAGATGCACAGTGTAATTCCTGAAGCAACCACTAAGAAAATAACTAAAAATAACAGTGTAAAAACCAACAAAGCAATTATTTAAAAATTTTTTTAAAAATCTAGAAAACTGGCTTAACAGAAATAAAACAATAAACATAAGAAATATAGTACATATCAAAATGGCAGACATAAATTCAGCTATACCAATAGCTGCATTAAATGTAAATGGACCAAACACTCCAATCAAATGCTATTGATGGTCTTATTGTCTTTAAAGAAGCAAGATCCAAATATATGCTATTGAAGAGACACATTTTAGATTTAAAGACAAATGAAAATAAAAGAATGTGAAAAGATACATCGTGCAAACAATAACCATAAGGGTGCTGAAATGATTAAATTCATGACAAAAAAAATTACAGAGATTTGGAGTGGTACCCATTATGTTGTTATTAATCAAGTTTTTTTCTGGAGAGGGGAAGAAGGAAAAAGATTTTCCTTCTATCAACAATTGCTCTCCATTCTGTATTGAAAGGGTAAAAACTTGATTCTTCCCTCCTTCCCTTTAGGCAAAAAAATCTATGGCTCAGATTTACACACTGCTGAATTTGACTATAGGTTGCCCTACTCAGCTTTTCCCCTTCCTTCAAACTACATAACACAATAGGTAAGTCCTTCTAGCCAACACTCCCTAAGAGTAGGGTAAGAAAGCCCACTTAAATTTCTTTTTCTTAAGCTTTGTGTAATTGCTTCTTTTTTAAGTGTAATTGACATATAACATTATATTAGTTTCAGGCATAAAACATGATTCAGTATTTGTGTATGTTGTTAAACAATCACCACAATAAGTCTAGTTAACATCCATCATCATACACAGTCACATTTTTTTCTTATAATGAGAACTTTTAAGATTTACTCTTTTAGCAACTTTCAAATATCAAGTACAGTATTATATTTAACTATAGACACCATGCTGTATATTACATCTCCATGAATTATTCATTTTATAATTGTACACTTGTAACTTTTTATCCCTTTCACCCATTTTACCCCACCCCCACTTCCTGCCTCTGGCAACCACCAATCTGCTCTTCATGAGTTTGCATGGTTTTTTTTTTTTGTTTCAGATTCTACATATAAGAGAGATTGTATGGTATCTGTCTTTCTCTGTCTGACGTTATTTCACTTAAGGTGATGACCTCAAGATCCATGCATGTCATCACAGATGGCAAAATTTCATTCTTTTTTTATTCGACATTGTGTATGTGTGTATGTTTGTGTGTGTGTGTTTCACAATTTTTTTATCCATTCATCCATTGATGGATACTTAGGTTGTTTCCATATCTCTTGGCTATTAAAAATAACACTGCAATGAACATGGGGCTGCATACATTTTTTTCTTTTGAGTTAGGGTTTTCATTTTCTTCAAATAAATACCCATAAGTGGAATTGCTAGATCATATATAGTTCTGTTTTTAATTTTTTGACAAACCTCCATACTGCTTTCTATAGTAGCTGCACCAATTTACATTCCCACCCACAGTGTATAAAGGTTCTCTTTTCTCCACATCCTCATCATCACTTGTTATTTCTTATCTTTTTGATTATAGCCATTCAAACAGGTGTGAGAATGAGATATTTCATTGTAGTTTTGATTTGCATTTCCCTGATGATTAGTGCTGAACAGCTTTTCATGCACCCATTAGTCATCTGGATGCCTTCTTTGGAAAAATATCTAGACTTTCTGCTCCTTTTTAATTGAATTGTTTGCTACTGAATTATAAGAGTTTTTTCTATATTTTGGATGTTAACCCTTATCAGATACAATTGCAAATATTTTCTTTCATTCAGTAGGTTGTCTTTTCATTCCATTGATGATTTCCTTTGCTGTACAAGATAAAATTGTTTTGAAGACAGTAAATATTACTAGAGACAAACAGGGACAGATCACGGTGATAAAAGGGTCAATGTATCAGGAAGATACAACAACTATAAATGTCTATGCACTTAATAAGAGAGTTCCAAAATACACGAAACAAAATCTGAGACTAAATTGAAAGGAGAATTTAACAATTATAGTTCAAGATTTTAATACCCTACTCTATAGTTGATGGAACAAGATAGAAAATCACTTAAGGACAATATACCTTACTGACATTTATAGGACATACTAAATAAAAGCAGAATATACATATTTTTCTAATCACACATGAAACATAACCATAATAGTCTTATGCTAGGCCATAAGTCTCATAAATTTAAAAGGACTGAAGTCATACAAGGCATGTGTTCTGACAATACTGGAATTAAATTAGGCACCCATAACAGAAAGACCTCTAGAAAATCCCCAAATATTAATATTTAGTTAAACAACACACTTCTAAATAGTTTAGGGGTCAAAGAAATCACAAGGGAAATTAGAAAATATTTTGAACTAAATGAAAATGGGAACACATATCAAAATGTATGGCACAGAGCCTAAATACTACTTAGAAAACTACAGCATTATACACATATACTAGAAAAGAAGAAAGATCTCAAATCAATAATCTAAGTTTCCACTTAGAAACCAGAAAAATAAGAAAACAACACAAAGCAAGCAGAAAGAAAAAAGACACTTCTCTTGATTTCTATTCTGAAATAAAAAAAAAAAAAACGGAAGAACAACAGAAAATCAATGAAACAAAATATTGTTCCTTTGAAAAGATCAACAAAATTGAAAAGTTTTGAGATAATGGCAAAGAGGACACAAATTACCAAAAATCAGGGAGGAAAGGTAATCTCAAATGGTTATATAGTGTATGATTCCATTTATACAACAATTTCAAAAAGACGAAATTATAGTGATAGGGAAGAGATTACAAATAGGTAGCACAAGGTTGTTGCTTTTGGATGGTAAAATTCTGTATTCTGACTGTTATATTGGTTACACAAATTCATATACACAGAAAAACTTCATAGAATTACGCACACAGAGAAGAAATAACTATACTTAAAAACTGATAAAACACAACTGAGTGGCTCAGTTGGTTAAGCAACTGCCTTCGGCTCGGGTCATGATCCTGGAGTCCTGGGATCGAGTCCCACATCGGACTCCCTGCTCGGCGGGGAGTCTGCTTCTCCCGCTGATCTCTCTCTCCTCTCATGCTCTGTCTCTCTCTCTCTCTCTCTCTCTCTCTCAAATAAATAAATAAAATCATTAAAAAAAAAACACAAAGGAAGTCTATAGTTTAACTTCCTCTACTATTTTTGTAAGTTTTTAGCAGTCTAAAATTATTTCAAAATAGAGTTTAAAAAGAAGTTAGACATTTACCTCTCATCATACACACACACAAAAATTAACTCAAAATGGATCACAGACCTAAATAGAAGAACTACAGCTATAAATTTTCTAGAATAATAGGAGAATGGCTTTGTTTCCTTAAGTTAGGTAAAGATTTCTTAGTTTATAACACCTATAGTACAATTCACAGTGGAAAAAAAATACCATTAAGAAAATAAAAAGCTAAAACAAAAACTGAAAGAAAATATTTGAAAATCACCTATATGATAAAATAGATATAGGAAATATTTACAACTTAATAAAAAGACTAACAACCCCATTTTAAACGTGGGGAAAATATATGAACAGACATTTCACCAAAAATGATATACAAATGACTAATAAGAACATGAAAAGATGCTCAAATCATTCATTAATCATTAAGAAATGCAAACCAAAATCACAATGAAGTGCTACCCTTAGAAGGGCTATAATCCAAAAGACTAAAAATACCAAGTGTTAACAAGTATGTAAAGAAACAGGAGCCCTCATACATTGCTAGTGAGGATGTAAAATGGTACAGCACTTCAGAAAACACTTCAGCATTTTCTTAAAAGATAAACATAAACTTACTGTATAATCCAACAAATCCACCCCTAGAAATCTATCCAAAACAAATAAAAGCGTATCCTCACACAAAGACTTGTACATGAATACTTACGGTGGCATTCTCCACAACAGTCAAAACTAGAAACAACCCAAACATCCATATACTGGTAAACTGATAAACAAAATGTGGCAGATCGATACAGTCAAATACTAATCAGCAATAAAAACAAACTATTGATAAATACTAGACCTGGAAAATCTCAACAACATAAAGTAAGTGGGAAAAAAACAAACAAACCCAGACACAAAAATGTTACGTTTTGTATGATTTCATTTATGTAAAACTTCTAGAAAAGGCAAATCAAATTGAAAGAGAAAACTATTGGTTTCCTAAGGCTGATGTGGGAGCAAGGATTGACTGCAAACAGGCATGGAATGTTCTAATATTGGATTGTGATGATGGGTGTACAACTCTATACATTTCATAGAAATAACAATATACTTATAATAGGTGAACTTCAGTACATGCAGATTATAGCTCAAAAGGCCATTAAAAAGTAACAAAAATAATACACCCATGTTCATAGCAGCATTATTCATAATAACCAAAAGGTAAAAGTAGCCCAAGAGTCCTTCAACAGACAGATAAATGAAATGTGGTATACACATATTGAGCAATATTGGTCAGCCTTAAAAGGAAGGAAATTCTGACATATGCTATAACATGGATAAACCTGAAGTATAAGTGGAAGAAGCCAGTCATAAAAAGAGAAAAATTTTTAAAAAGAGAAATATTGAAAAATTCCATTTGTATGAGGTACCTTGGGTGGTCAAATTTATATACACAAAAAGCAGACTGGTGGTTCCCAAGGGCTGTGAGGTAGAGATAAAAAGTTGTTTTTCTCCCTCTACCTCTGCCCCTCTCCCCATCTCAAAAACAAACAAACCAAACAAACAAAAAAAAACAAAAAACCCTTCATTGCCACTTTGTTTTAATTATAAAATTATAAAATGTTTGGAAAAGAGAAATGTACAAAGAATACCCACCCATACCCATGCACCCTCACTCAGCTCTATCCTTGCAGGACATTTTATCATACTTGCTTCAGATCAGTTTAAAGAAAATAGTTCAGAGTGTTTGAAGCCCCTTGCTTGTCTGCAATAACATTCTCCTTCCTCTCTCCACCTTCACAAAGATGACCACCATCCTAAACCCTGCAAGTAATACACTTACATAGCCATATGTATGTATGTATGTATGTGTTTGTATGTATGCTTTTCTTACATAAATAAAAAATACTAGTTTACATTTTTACAACCAAGGGACAATTATCAAAACTAAGAAACCAACACTGCTACAAATACAATTACACTACAGACTTTATTATATTTCACCAGTTTATTGGTATTCTTTGGGATTCCAGAACCTGATTTAAAAACCCACATTGCATTAGTTTCCAAATCTCCTTAATCTCCTCTGAACTCTAACAGTTCTGTCTTTCCTTGTCCTTCATGACTGTCATTTTTCAAGAGTACTCATCAGGTTCAAATAAACTGTCTTTCAGTTTGCACTGGATGACGTTTTTTCATAGCTGGAGTAAGTTATAGATTTGGGGCAAGGATACCAGAGAGCTTGGTTAAGGTGGTCTGATAGGTTTCTTCACCGATAAGTTACTATTTTTGTCTTTGTAATTAATGAATATTTTGTAGGAGAAATTTTGAAGCTACATAATACTGTGCTTTCCTGTATACTTCTACCCACTAATTTCAGCTTTCATTAGTGGATCTTGCCTACAGCAATTATTCCCCTGGTATTCCAGTAGTGATTTTCTATTTTCCTCATTCCTTCTACATTTATTAATTCTCGAAGAAATTAAGTGGCCCTTTTCCACTTATTTGTTCAACCACTGTTTATATTAGTATGGACTTACAAGTATTTATTTTAAGTCATCATATTTATCTATTTTGTTGCACAAATCGTTCTGGCTTTAGCTATTTGGAACTCTTCCAGGTCAGCTTTTGTGTCCTTTTGACATACTCACATCATTTTTTTAAAGAACTTCCTTATTTTCTAACACCACAAATGTTCCAGGAACATCTTGTATTTTCCTTACCCCAATCTTGGGGCCATATACTTTGCCAAGGAGCCCTGTTTCCTTTTGTTTGAGAATGATATTTAAAAACCAAGATCTGGGCACAACATGTGCTCACTGTTACTGGGGTGTCGCTACTTCTAGACCCTCTTAGTAGATAAGGCTAGGAAATGTGTATGTATATACTAACTGGTGTACATGGGTAAATCTACATTTATTGTATCTATCTACCTATTAAAAGGGGAAAAAACCACAGTAGTTCAGGGCACCTGGGTGGCTCAATGGGTTAAGCCTCTGCCTTCGGCTCAGGTCATGATCTCAGGGTCCTGGGATCACATCCCACATTGGGATCTCTACTCAGCACGGAGTCTTCTTCCCCCTCTCTCTCTCTGCCTGCCTCTCTGCCTACTTGTGATCTCTGTCAAATAAATAAATAAAATCTTTAAAAATCGAAAAAAAGGGAAAAAAAACATTAGTTCATATTGATGTCTCCAATTCCAATCCAGTACCAAAGGGTTTATTCTAGCATTCCCATTTGCTTATTTGTAATTTCTTTCTCTTACAGTAAGACACCTGCTTTTCCTAAACTACAATATATTTACTTATTTGTTCAACAGTAGTATACATGCAGTTTCAGAATTGCTAATCCATACCCCTATGAGAAACAAATTTATCAAGTACAGTGGTTTTTATTTTTGAGTTCTTTTTTCATTAGCCTTACAGAACCCAGTCCAAATAAAGCTTCTTAGGTCATCTCTTTTCTTCTCTAAGCCTTCAGTGTCGTCCTCTTTCATTGTAATAGTTAGACTCATTTGTAAATCTCAATTCCATCATTGTTTCCCCAACATCCTGGTTGATTTCTTTAAATTTGAAGACAGTAGAATTCACTTTATGGTATGACAGGTTATGTGAGTTTTGATAACTGCACAGAATTGAATATCCACTAGCACATTTGCATACAAAATTTGATCACTCAAGAAATCCCCTCATACTACCCATTCCTTATCAATGTCTCACTCCATTCTCACCCTGGCAAATAATGATCTGTTATTTTTTGGTTCAGGGTTTCTGTCCCTATAACTTTGTCTTTTTCAGAATGTCCTATCAATGGAATCATACATCATGTAGCCTTTGTATTATAGCTTCAACCACTTAGCAAAATGAATTTAGAATTCATTCATGCTGTTGTACATTAATAGTTCATTCCTTTTTATTGCTGAATATTATTCTATTGGATTGATGCACCACAATTTGTTTACCCATTCATCCACTGAAGGAAATCTGGGTCATTCCAGTTTTTTGAATAAGGTTTCTATGAACATTCATATTCAGGTTTTTCTGTGAACATAAATTTTCAATTGATTTGGGTAAACTTCCAGCAGCAAGACTTTGGATCATATGATAAGTTTATATTTGGCTTAGTAAGAGATAGCCAAACTCTTTCCCAGAGTGTTATACAAATTTGAATTCTCAACGGCAATGAGTGAGAGTTCTAGCTGCTCCACACATTCATCAGCACCTGGTATTGTCAGTTTTGTCTGTCTGTTTGATATTCTAATTGATTTGTATTTACAACTCATTGTAGTTTTAATTTTCATTCCCAAATGACAATGATATTGAATATATTTTCATATACTTATTTTCCATCCAAATTTCTTCTTTGGTAAAGTGTCTGTTCATATCTTTTGCCCATTTTCAAATTGCAGTTTCTGACTTAAGATTTTTTAAAGTTCTAACTGCAATTCCTTTATCAGATTTGTAATTTTAAAATTTAAAAATTTTAAATTTCCCAGTCTATGGCTTCACTTTTTCATTCTCTTTATAGGTCTTTCACCCACCAAGCAAAAGATACCAATTTTGATAATTCAAATTTATCAATTTTTTTTCTTTTATGGACCATACTTTTGATATTATTCCTAAAAATTTTTTGCCAATTTTAAGGCCATACAAATTTCTCCTATGTTTTCTTGTAGAAGTTTTGTAAGTTCCATGGCTCATATTTAAGTAAAGATGATCAATTTTGAGTTAATTTTTGTAGAGTGTGAAATATGTATCAATGTTCATCTTTAAACATAGGAATTTCCAATCACTCCAACACCATTTTTTGAAAAGACTTCCATATTCATTAAATTGCCCTTGCATCTTTGTCAAAACTCAGCTGACAATATTTGTGTGCACCTATTTCTAAGTTCCCTATTCTGTTCCTCTGTTCTACATGTTTCTCCTTTACCAATACCATACTTTCTTGATTACTGAGCTTTATAGTAATTATTGAAATCAGGCCATGTGAGTCTTCCAAATTTGTCCCTCTTTTTCAGAATTGTTCTGCCTATTCTAGTTCCTGTGTGTGTGTGTGTGTGTGTGTGTGCATACATATTCACATATTTTAATAAACATGGACATCTATAGAAAATAGACACACATCTACAGAAAAGTTTCCTGATTCTGAATAGGATTGAATTGAATCTATAGATAACATATTAGGGAGAACTGATATCAACAATATTGAGTCTTCTAGTCCATAAACTTATATTACATATCTCTCTCTTCATTTATTTGATTTCTTTTACCATTGTTCAGTAGTTTTCAGCATAAATACTGTGCATACATTTTGTTATATTTATAATTACTTGTGCTATTAAAAATTTATAATTTTGGTGCTACTTTTTATAAATCTCCAATTCCAATGTTCACTGTAAGTGCATCTATAGAAATACAATTCATTTTTTTATATTAACATGGTATCCTGAAGCTTGGTAAACATAATTAGTTCTAGAAACTTTTCTAGAGCCTTTGGAATTTTCTAATGTATATTATCATGTTAACAAAGAGATACAGTTTTATGCTTACTTTACTAAACTGTATGCTTTTCATTTCTTTTTCTTGCTTCATTAAACTGGCTAGGACTTCAAGGATGATGTAGAATAAGAGTGGTGAAAGTGAACATCCTGCCTTCTCAATCTTAGATAGCTAGTATTCAGTTTTTCATCATTTAGAATAATGTTACTATGCATTTTTATAGATTCTTTTTATGTGGTTAGGGAAGTTCCTTACTCTTCCTACTTTTCCCAGAGCTTTTATCATGAATGGATGTTAAATTTTTTCAGATGCTTTTTCTGCATCTGTGGAGATGACCAACCTGTTAAGTTAGACACACACACACACATGCACACATGGCCTATAACAATTTGAAATGCGCTGAAATTATAAATTAATTTGGAGACAATTTCAAGATATTTAGCATTCTTAACCATGACATTATGCATCTCCATGAGGTCTTCTTTTATGTTTTTCAATAAAGTTTTACAATGTCCTCTATTAAAATGTGGTGTAATGTTTCTTGATTTATTCAAAGGTTCTGTGGTTTTTGCTAATTTTATAAATGATACCAGTTTTACAATATGTTCTAAATTTTTGTCCCTAGTTTATAAAAATGTAACTTGTTTTGCTACACATATTTTGAATCCAGCAATCTTGGCAAACTCTCTTATCATTGTGTAGCCATTTGTAACTAGATATTCATGAATTCACTATGTAAATAATCACATTCTTAATTCTTATATATTTTAATTATTTACTATTTTGTTGAAGTATAATTGACATACATTATATTAGTTTCAGGTATACACCATTATGATTCAACATTTGTGTACACTGCAAAGTGATCAACATGGTTTAAGTCTAATTACTGTCTGTCACCATACAAAGTTACCAAAACTTTCTTAAATTTACTCTTCTTATGTATTGGAAGAAACTGGTTTCCTACATTTATGCTTATCTTACAATCAGAGACATTGCCTGCCTTTGTTCCAGATTATCTTTTCAAAGATGTTTGTATATGAACAGTCTTAGAAGACAAAGATAGTCCCTGCAAAGGGCAGGCATGCATAGTGTCCAATATAATAAAGATAGCATCTCCTTCCAGAAGAAAGGGAAGGCCTATTTACTTCTCATCATAAAAGATTCAGGTTCCCTAATCTTTGGGTTCCCCTCTTGTTATATAACCCACTGCATGTTTAAGTATCAGTTAGCATTCTTCTTCTTGTCTTTTGGGAATTGAGACTCAGGAAAACAGTGCAAAAATTTGCTGATATTCTGTCTATTGCTATTGCTACAAAAAAATAAACTCCTTTGTTTCTGATGTCACATCTCCTACCAGCAGCCATGAAACTCTAGAAGGCTACCTTCTTAGCTTGCAAGTAGGCTAAAACCACAGACCTTCACAGTTCTTGACATTAATGTGTCAGCTAGAACCTCCAGTACAAAGGTGACCTGTGAGCAGCTTCATCTTGATTTTAAAGGGAATACTTTTAACATTTCACCATTAAGCATAATAATGGATTTAGATTCTTAGTGGGTACTCCTTTTCAGGTTATGGGGAATGGTTAAAAAAATTTCTAGACCACTTAACTTGGGAAACTGTTGCCTAAATGGCCTAAAAGAGTTGACACAGTTTTCAAAAGTGGCTCTCCTTAGAATTAAAAATAGGAAAGGGATTTCTAAGATGAAGCTATTAGAATTTCAGGTAATACAATTTTTCATTATGTCCTGCCCTAAAGGACTCTTGACATTCTTGGCCCCCACCAACAAGATGGGGCCAACAACAATAGTATCCCTAGTCTTAATGATTGAAAACCTTCAATTTTTTCAAATGATTTCCCAGAGTAGGAGTTGCCAGATTTTCTATTATAAAAAGCCAAACAGTAAATATTTAGGTTTTGTGGGCCTTCCAGCCTCCTGTTGCAACTAAACTTTGCTGTCATAATGCAAAAGCAGCCATACAGAATACATAAATAAATGAACAAATCTGTGTTCCAATAAAATTACAAAAACACGTGGTGGCAAAACTTGGCCTGTAGGCTATACTTGACTCCTGCACTAGAGAGATGGTACAGAGTAGAAGATCTTCAAATTTCACAGATAAGGAAACTCGGATCAGGGATGAAATGATTTGGGATGTCTGGGTGGCTAAATGGGTTGAAGTCTCTGCCTTCGGTTCAGGTCATGATCCCAGGGTCTTGGGATCGAGCCCCACATCAGGCTCTCTGCTCCACAGGGAGCCTGCTTCCTCCTCTCTCTCTCTCTTTCTGCCTGCCTCTCTGCCTACTTGTGATATCTGTCTGTCAAATAAATAAATAAAATTTTAAAAAAAGATCTGGCCAGCATCTTAATTGCACAGAGCAAAGATCAGAACCCAGGCTTCCTAACCATCATTGCTCTTCCCACTACATCACCCAGCAGAATAAATAACACCCTGGCACAATCTGCCTCAGTAAGTATTTTTATCCATTTCTACTAAATGTATGCAAAATGTATGGATATTTGGCAAATATTCATGAATATTCAAGTCTCTGATCCAGGTCCCTCCTCTGTGATCTGCATCATTTCTCTAGTTTTGCATCATTCCCAGATGAAGACACCATTGTTCCATCTCAAGTATGTTCATTAAAACATACACTACAACTTGGTTGTATGCTGAACTCAGAAGCAGAGACATCCCACAACAACTCAGCATAAATCATTCATCTGTTGAATATTTCTAAGGCTATCCTCTCAGTATTGAACACAGCCCTGATTATTCATGTGTACGTGAGAACTCACACCCAATCAAATTGAAGTTTATTTTCTAATGAGAGTCCCTGCAGAACTGGATCTAATACTAATGTATACAAAGTCTCGGAGTGTATCACATCTACTTATCTTCTGTCATCTGCAACTGCTGAGATCCCACCTACAAAGATTTTTTATTTGGCCACATTGATTACTTTTTTTAAGTTTTTATTTTAATTCCAGTTGGTTAATATACAGTGCTATATTAGTTTCTGGCTGACTGATTCTTCACAAAAGTGTTAAATAAATTGCCTCATGGAAGGACTATGTAATCATTAATAGTTGTTAGCAGTGATACACACAACTTGAAGTAAAGCACAGAAGAAGAAGAAGGATAGCTACACAACCAGCCCTGGCCAAAACCAAAACTTTTGCTAGTTTATTCACTATACCCAGGGCCATTTTTACCCACACTTGGTGGGATTCACACACTGGATAGGATACTGGACTGCATGAACTGAAGTACTTTCAACTCTAACATTTAGTTAACCTGTACTCAAAAGAAAAAAAAAAAATGAGTATTTCATCCTGGTGAAACTCTCATAGAAGAACTCAGCCATGAAGAACAGACAGAATTTAGACGTGGAAAGAGAAGACAGAAGTGCATGAAGAGATCAGTGTAGATTTGCACCAATGGGCTACTCTCTTCCTCCTCACATTGAAACAGTAAAAACCACTCAGAAGCTCATGAAACCCCTAAAGAGACAACCTTCTAAAAAATGGTTTAGAATTTACTGCACCAAAAGCAGCAGTCATGAATGCCAATTAGAGCCAATGGCCCCATATTATTTGGTCACTGAGTAGCAATAATCCTAAATGGCAATTTCAGTTGGAATCTATTCAAATCTTTGAAGCAGGCAAGGACAGGATGCAACAATTATATTTAATACATGCTTTTTAATGAAGAAGAGAAGAAATATTTACGCACTGGATTAGAGTTCAGTAGCACTTACCTTCATTCTGTGCCTGAAAAAACTAATTAGGTTCTTGGAGAGTTGACTTCTTCCCACGGTATGGGTAGACTGGATCAGATTAGAACATTTATATCCTTGGCTTATCATCATTTAGATGTATTATAAGTTCTTCAAAGGGCAATGTTTAATACAAAGTTGATAAATGTCAAAGTCAAACAGAAACTAAACAGAATTCTAAAGAAATTACAACAAAGATTTAGATGTCCAAAATTTTGTTAAGAATTTGTCAAGCATCATCAGTTTCTTGCCTAACTTGGAAGCAAACCAAATTTCCTCATGTGGATGGCTTTGGAGCCTCCTAGTGGCAGCCTCAGGGGACCTACTGAATGAATTAGTTACGGAAAGGACCAGGCTTTCAAGAGAAAGTTAGTTGGTATGCTGCTGATCAATTCAAACAAACTCATCAACTCCCACAATGTGTTCAATACACTATATTGGAAACTAGGAATGCAAAGATGAATAAATGTTGGCCCTTACCCTCATGGAGCTCACAACCTATTATACAAACAAGTAAGAAAAGAAATAACTCTGAAATGATACAGTGAGCACTTATAATCTGCATGAACAGGGAAGGGGGATGAAGTCAGGAGTGAATACTAAAGGAGGCTAACTTCTTAGCTATGTCCTTATTAAAGGTAAGTCTACCTGATGGAGAATCCAAGTAGATTATATATTTTCATGCCTTCACTAATTTTGCTTCCTGTCTGAAATATTCCCTTTTCCACATATCATACTTAGAATACTAAGACTAGAGTACAGTAGGGTGGAAAGAAAGTTGAAAAAACAGGCTGGGAGCAAACTTACCAATGCCTTTATGATTTGAACTTTATCTTCCAGGCTCTGAAGAGATGTCAGAGTGTCTAACTCAGGTGACTACTGAAGATTATTCAGAAAATAACTCTGATAGCAGTATGAGATTTCTATTAGGAGAGCTGGGGAGCAGAGAGACCTATTAATCTGTCTTAACAGTTCAGAAGAGAGATAGGAAATGATAGTAGCACAGCAGTAGCAAGAAAAAAAAATCTAGAGTGAAGAACAACTATCCCTAACAGCCATGTGAATATGGGAGATTAGGCTCAGAAAAGAATCAAAAACAGTTCAGTTTTCCTCAAGAGAAAAGGTAGACAGTGATGCCATTAATCAAGGTAGGGAACACAGAGGTCAAGAGAATGAGTAGTAACAGGGAACTTAAGTAAATTTTATTTGGCGAACAAATTGTATCTGGGGTTTAAGAAACACTAGAAAGTACCTATCAAACTCATAAGTCTGAACAAATTATATTATAACCATCTCAGAACAACCACAGGAGTTATAACCACTATTAAAATATTAAATGTTGTTATCTACTAGTGGTATATGAAAAGAAACAATTACTTCCACTTTCATAAATAACATCCTGAAGTTGATTGATCCAATCTTAGAAGGCTAACCTCCTATTAGACAACAAAAAAATTTTAACAAAGGTGAACATCTTATTCCTCTAACTTTTGCCCTCTTTGGCTTATCCAAAAATACCCATCCTCCAAGGATATACCTTGAGTTTCACCTTGGCCACAAAGCCTTATCTTATTCTTTAGGACCTTATATATTACTTGGGTTAACATTTATGGACTTTCATAGCATTTATAGATAATATTCTACTATATTAAATTTTGTTGTATTTCTCCAACTATGTAAGTCCCTTAAGAAGTGAGGCATAGGTCTACTTCTGCTCTCAGCCAGAGGCCAACTAATCACCTATTCTAACTAATCACTCATTCCATCCCCCTTATATTTTACAAATGATAAAACAGGGCCCAGACAAGTTATATAACTTAACCAGGGGTTCATATGTAGCTTGTGGTTGATGTCAGACTAAATCCATACACATTTCTATGTTTTCAGATACCCCATAAGTATCAGTGAGCTGTGTGTTATGGGGCACTTTTGCATCTTAAAAGGACACTTAAATACCAAAAGATACAAATTAGTGATTATTTAGTGATAAAATTATAAGCTCCCTGAAAGGCAGTAAGGAAGATATTTGGGGACAGAATTCTGGGAAACTTAAAATGGTATCACAAATTTCAGCATCTAGTCATGAAGGAAAAATAGGAACTGGGTTAACCCTCCTACCTTAAATAACTTTTAAAAAAGACCAAGATATGCAAAACAATGGAAAGCAGAAAATACAGGACAGTGATCCCTGAGTAAGGGGAAAAAAGTTAGCCCTATGATGCTATACCACCTTACTACCTAAAGAGAGCTTTCAGGCTGTAGTACAAGAAGGAGGAACCCAAACAGAACTCAGCAGTCTTGCTGACTTGAAGAGACGACGTTCAGAGTTAGGAGAGGCCAAGGCAGCTAGAGTTTACAGAACAAAGGACAGGAGAGTAAAGAGCTACACAAAGAGCTCAGAGACTACAGTGGATTGCCTGACATTGCTGGCTGATGACCTGTAGTATGTGAGAAAACTACCAAGGCCAGGAAAAGAACCACAAGGAAGCAGTAAGTGAAACAATCACCACAGTTCACACAAGACCAGCAACAGTTCATGTATAGGGCCAGCAAGACTAAAAAGACCTCATAACACACAAGGTATAAAGTAAGAAGGGTATGGATGTATAAAGTATTACTTCAAGAAAGATTCTGCCTCAAGAGAGAAGCCAAATTAGCCAAAGACTAAAGACTCTTTTTGAACTTAAAAGAAAGCCTTGAAAAAAATCAAACTGGTCCATAGAACTTAAATTTCCCACACAAAAAGACAAAAAAAATTTAAAGGAGTATCAGAATATCTAGCATCCAAAAATGCAAAATTGAAAATGTCGAACTTCCAATTAAAAATTCCTAGGCAAACAAAGAAGCATGAAAATATTATCTATAAATGAGAGAAAAATCAATAAACATACAGAGAAATGACAAAGATGATGGAAGTAGTAACCAAAGATTTCATTAAAAACTATTAAAAAATATTCTCTATGTTCAAGAAGAGAAAGCTCAAAAGTGAAAATGAGAAAAAAAACTGAATTTCTGAAAACAAAAAATGTAATAAATGAAACAAAATTAAACTTGATTAAATTAATGCCACTTATACACTGCAGAAAAAAGGATTAATGGAATTGAAAACATAGCAGTAGGAACTATTAAAAAAAAAAAACAGATTCAGCAAGGAAAAAGTACTAAAAAAAACAGAGCATCACTGAGCCACCAGACAATACCAAGCAGTGTAACACATGAATAATTTTTGCCAAAAAAGTGTGGGAGTAGAACAGGAAAAAATACTTGAAAAAATAATGTTCAAAACTTCCAAATTAGATGGAAACTACAACCTAGAAAAACTCTAGAAGAGGAAACAGGAAAAGCACTACAGCAAAGCACATGATATTCAAACTGCTGTAAGCCAGAGATAAAGCGAAAATCTTTTTTCATTATCAATGTTTATTCATTTGATCGAGCCTAGAACACACAGAAAATAGTTTCACAGTGGCTAACTCATATTACTACAAAAAGGAATTTATATTTGTTTACTGTTCTCTCTTTGTGGAATACAAAAACCCTTTCTCAAGTTTTATCAAGAAAGAGTTGACATACATCACTGTATAAGTTAAAGGCACACAGAATTATGGTTTTATGTATATGTATTATGAAATGATGACCACAACAGATTCAGCTAAATTCCACCTTCTCATATGGATACAAGAATAAAAGAAAGAAAAAAAGAGGGGGGGATTTTCTCTTTGTGATGAGAACTCTTAGGACTTACTCCCTTAAAAACTTTCCTATATATTATACAGCAGTATAGTCATCCTGTGTATATTACATTCCAGTACTTATCTTAAGCATTCAATTCATTTTCCCGAAAGCAGACATTCATGTAATCCCCGCTCCTATCAAGTTTAGAAGATTTTTCTCAGGCTCCTTCCTAGCTGTTCTCCTCTGGTGCCGAGTTATTTTTCTGAATTTTTGTCTTGAATATACCACAATCTGTTTATATATTTCCCTGTTGGTGGGCATCTGAATTATTTCCATTTTTTGGCTATTTTGAACAAAGCTTATGCAACTATTTTTGGGCAAAATTTATTTTTTAAAGATTTTTTTTTTTTTTTTTTTTTTTTTTTTTTGGTCAGAGAGAGTGAGCACAGGCAGACAGAGTGGCAGCGAGAGGCAGAGGGAGAAGCAGGCTCCCTGCTGAGCAAGGAGCCCCATGTGGGACTCGATCCCAGAACGCTGGGATCATGACCTGAGCCGAAGGCAGTCGCTTAACCAACTGAGCCACCCAGGCGTCCCCAAAATTTATTTTTTAGATTGACTGATGGATTGATTGATTTGATTTGACAGAGAAAAACACAGCAAGAGAGGAACACAAGCAGGGGGAGTGGGAGAGGGAGAAGCAGGTTTCCCACTAGGCAGGGAGCCCCATGCAGGGCTTGATCCCATCAGAACCTGATCCCAAAGCAGACGCTTAACAACTGAGCCACCAGGCACCCCAGATAAAACTTTCTGTAAAGACGTATTTTCATTTCTCTTGGATAAATACCTAGGAGTGGAATTATTTAGATCAGACAATAGGTACATACTCAATTTTGTAAGACACTGCCAAACTTTTTTGTAATTTATTGTTCCAATTTACCTTGCCATATTCTATGTATAAGTATTTCAGTTACCCCACATCCTTGCTTACATTTGCTTTATTTTCTCACCCGAGACTTTATTTAAAGTCAAGTTAGTTAACATATAGTGTAGTATTAGTATCCGGGGTGCAATTTAGTGATACATCAGTTGCATACAACACCCAGTGCTCATTACATCAATTGCTCTCCTTAATGCCCATCACTCAGTTATCCATCCCTCCATCCCTCCAGCAACCCTGTTTTTTCCCTTATAGTTGAGTCTCTTGTGATTTGTCTCCCTCTCTGTCTTTATCTTATTTTTCCTTTTCTTCTCCTATGTTCATCTGTTTTCTTTCCTAAATTCCACATATAAGTGAAATCATACGGTATTTGTCTTTCTTTGACTGATTTATTTCGATTAGCATAATACCCTCTAGTCCCATCCGCACTGTTACAAATGGCAAGATTTCACTCTTTTTGCCAACTGAACAATATTCCACTGTGTACGTATGTCACATTTTCTTTATCCATTCATCTGTTGATGGACATCTGGGCTCTTTCCATATTTTGGCTATTACGAACATTGCTGCTATAAACATTGGGGTGCATGTGCCCATTTGAATCAGTATTTTTGCATTTCTCAGATAAATTCCTAGTAGTGCAACTGCTGGGTCATAGGGTAGTTCTATTTTTAACTTTTTGAGGAACCTCCATAGTGTTTTCCAGAGTGGCTATTCCAGCTTGCATTTTCACCAACAGTGTAAGAGGGTTCCCCTTTCTCCACACTGAAGAGAAAATCTTAATAGTACACAAAACAAAAGATGCTTTGGTATAGGGGGGCAACATGAAATTATGTATAGATATATAATGACAGGAAACTTTTTGTCAGAAACAACACAAGCAAGAGAGAGGCAAGATGACAGAGGAATAGCGGACTGAAATGACATCAGATCGCAGGAGTTCAGCTAGATAGTTATCAAACCATTCCAAACACATACAAACTCAACAGGAGATCAAACAGGAGAAGAGCAGCAATTCTAGGAACAGAAAATCGACCACTTTGTGAAAGGTAGGACAAGCGGAGAAGTGAATCTGAAGCGACAGGAAGATAGACTGCTGGGGGGAGGGGCCAGCTCTCTGCAAGCACTAGAGCAGCGGAGCACAAAATCAGAAGTTTTAGAAGTCTACTCCACTGAGGGACATCACTCCAGTGGCTAAGCGGGGGTGGAGCCCTCACAGGGACAGTGTGGTCTCAGGTTCTGCAGGGTCACAGAAAGATTGGGGATGTCTGAGTGTGGCACAGCTCCCAGGTACTGGAGCGGGGAAGCCAACTACACAGACGGAGCTGAGGAGTGAGCTCTCAGCTTGAGGTTACCTTAAACCATGATCCAAGGCACAGTAGGGCCAGTGCTCTTCGAGCAGGGACCCCATAAGTAGCAGATCCAGGGAGACTCAACTTCTTCCTCTAGAAGAGCAGCACGGCAAGAATCTGCTAGGTTTGGAGACTCCAGATGGGGCTGTGCACCAGAGACAGAAACGCTCAGTCATAGGCCAGGTGAGCTGGAGTAGGGCCAGAGACCAGGGAGACAGGAGTGATTGATTGCTTATCTCTGAGGGCTCACTGAGGAGTGAGGCCCTGAGCTCTCAGCTCCTCAGGCTGGAGATTGGAAGGCCACATTTTTCATTCCCATCCTCCAGATCTCTACAGAAAATGTTCCAGGGACAAAAAATCCCAAGTGAACCCGAGAAGATTTCTTAGCCTGGCCCCTGGCAAGAGCAGTGCAATTCCACCTCGGGTAAAGACATTTGAGAATCACTACAACAGGCCCCTCGCCCAGAAGATCAGAGAGAACATCGAGCCAAGACCAAGCTCACCAAACAAGGAGAACAGCAGAACTCCAGAGCTAGAGGAAATCAATGCATGGAATTCATGGCTTTCTCCCCGTGATCCTTTATAGTCTTGCAAAGTTAAATTAAATTTTATTAATTTTATTTTTTTCTTATCCTAATTTTTTTAACTTTTCATCTTTCCTCTTTAAACGTTTTTTAACTAGTTTATCTTCACAATACCTTTCTAAAAAAAAATCTTTTTAAACCTTCATTATTATAGTCATATTTTACCCTTCAATGTATTTAACCTTATTTTTGTATACAAATAGGGGGTTTTTTTTCTAAAAAAATTTGGGATACAATTTCTTCTAATAGATCAAAATATGCCTTATTGTTCTAGTCTCCAGCCTGAACACATTCTCTCTCTTTTTTTTTCTTCTTTCTTTTTCCAACAAACTTATCAATTCCTTTTTAAGAATTTTTTTAAAGGTTTTATTTATTTATTTGACAGAAAGAGAGAGTGATCACAAGTAGGCAGAGAGGCAGGCAGAGAGAGAGGGGGAAGCAGGCACCCTGCTTAGCAGAGATCCCAATGTAGGGCTCAATCCCAGGACCCTGAGACCATGACCTGAGCTGAAGGCAGAGGCTTAACCCACTGAGCCACCCAGGTGCCCCTAAGAATTTTTTTTTTAATTTTCAACTTTACAATCATATTCCATCCCTCCATCGTATTTACTCTTATTTTTGTATATAGAGAAGTTTTTCTTTCTTTAAAATTTTGGGAGGTAGATTCTTCTAAGACCCAAAATCAAGTGGGAGGCTCTGTTCTAGTCACCAGTCTAATACACATATATATATTTTTTAATTTCTTTTTACCACCATTCTTCTCCTCCCAGTTTGGGGTCTCTTCTGATTTGGTTAGTGTACATTTTTCTGGAGTCTTTGCCACCCTTATAGTATTTTATTCTCTCATTCATAAATTCTTATCTGGATAAAATGACAAAACAGGAAAACTCACCACAAAAAAAAGAACAAGAGGCAGTACCGAAGGCTACAGACCTAATCAATACGGACATTGGTAATATGTCAGATCCAGGTTCAGAATGACGATGCTCAAGGTGCTAGGTGGGCTCAAAAAAGGCATGGAAGATATTAGAGAAATTATGTCTGCAGAAATAAAAGCCCTTTCTGGAGAAAAAAAAAAGAACTAAAATCTAACCAAGCTGAAATCAAAAAAGAGCTATTAATGAGGTGCAATCAAAAATGGAGGCTCTTACTGCTAGGATAAATGAGGCAGAAGAGAGAATTAGTGATATAGAAGACCAAATGACAGAGGATAAAGAAGCAGAGCAAAAGAGAGACAAAGAACTACTAGACCAGAAGGGGAGAATTTGAGAGATAAGTGATACCATAAGATGAAACAATATTAGAATAACTGGGATTCCTGAAGAAGAAAGAGAAATGGGGGCAGAAAGTATATTGGAGCAAATTATTGTAGAGAATTTCCCTAATATGGCAAAGGGAACAAGCATCAAAATCCAGAAGCCGCAGAGAACCCCCCCTCAAATTCAATAAAAATAGGTCCACACACTGTCATCTAATAGTAAAACTTACAAGTCTTAGCGACAAAGAAAAAATCCTGAAAAAGCAGCCCGGGAAAGAAGTCTGTAACACACAATGGTAAAATATTAGACTGGCAGCAGACTTACCCACAAAGACCTGGCAAGCCAGAAAGAACTGGCATGATATATTCAGAACACTAAACAAGAATAACATGCAGCCAAGAATACTATATCCAGCTAGGCTATCACTGAAAATAGAAGGAGAGATAAAAAGCTTCCAGGACAAACAAAAACTAAAAGAATTTGGAAACACCAAACCAGCCCTACAGGAAACATTGAAAGGGGTCCTCTAAACAAAGAGAGAGCCTAAAACAAGTAGACCAGAAAGGAACAGAGAAAATATATAATAATAGTCACCTTACAGGCAATACAATGGCACTAAATTCACATCTCTCAATAGTTACCCTGAATGTAGAGGGGCTAAATGCCCCAATTAAAAAACACAAGGTATCAGAATGGACAAAAAGAAAAAAAGACCGGCCCATATGCTGTCTACAAGAAACTCATTTTAGACCCAAAGACACCTCCAGATTTAAAGTGAGGGGGTGGAAAACAATTTACCATTCTAATGGACATCAAAAGAAAGCTGGGGTGGCAATCCTTACATCAGATCAATTAGATTTTAAGCCAAAGACTATAATAAGAGATGATGAAGGACACTATATCATACTCAAAGGGTCTGTCCAACAAGAAGATCTAACCATTTTAAATATCTATGCCCCTAACATGGGAGGAGCCAACCATATAAACCCATTAATAACAAAATCAAAGAAACACATTGACAATAATACAATAATTGTAGGGGACGTTAACACCTCCCTCACTGAAATGGACAGATTATCCAAGCAAAAGATCAACAAGGAAATAAAGGCCTTAAATGACACAT